>NC_044049.1:1249716-1312216 GCF_902167405.1 Gadus morhua
TCCTCCTTCTCCTCCCCTCCTCCTCCTCCCTCTCCTCTCCTCCTCTCCTCCTCCTCCTCCTCCTCCTCCTCCTCCCTCTCCTCCCCCTCCTCCTCCTCCTCCTCCTCATCCTCCTCCTCCTCCTCCCTCTCCTCCTCCTCCTCCCCCTCCTTCCTCCTCCTCCTCCTCCTCCTCCTCCTCCTCTCCTCCCTCTCCTCCTCCTCATCCCTTCCTCCTCCGCCGGGTCTCCCCCTCCGGGCAGACGGAGGACATGGAGGATGACGACAGCGCCCGTCCGCTGGCTGAGTCCCTCCTCCTGGCCGTGGCCGACCTGCTCTTCTGCCCGGACTTCACCGTCCACAGCCACAAGAGGAGCCCCTGTGAGTGCACGAGGGACCCCCAAGGACCAGACCCCCGTGAGGGACCCCCCAAACCAGACTCCCAAGACCAGACCCCCCAAACCAGTCCCCCCATGGCTGACCCCCCAAACAAGACCCCCTCAAACAAGACCCCCCAAACCGGACCCCTCAAACCAGACCCCATGATGGAGCCACATAGAGCGATTGCCCACAGTGCTACCATGTTCCTTTGTGTTTCAACTTCGTTTGGTATCTCTTCTGGGTTGTCATGGTAACTGGTGTGGTTTTTCTGTAGGGTTCACTTGCATTTGCTATCTCAGAGATGGCATGGAAGGAAAATCGACTGAGGTTCACTTATTTCAAATCGTAATATTATTCACCTCTCTTAAGGCACGACAGTAAGATAACATTTTAAATGCAATTACCGGCTACTCTACATCCAAATCCAATTCCAATCATCATTATAATTCAACTTTATATATTTAATATCATATTTAAACATAATATAATTAACATAATTCCTGGCTACTTTACATCCAAATCCAATCATAATCGTATCCGACTTTGTCAGTAGAACCAAATCTGTACTGATGTCAGGCTCGATATCTTTAGCACCGTAAGAGACTGATCAGATCCCGAGGGCCGTTTCACGTTGTTGCCTTAGAGCTAAAGTCAAGGTTACTTCCTTCACTAACCTGTCCTCCCGGTCGGTCTGAAGACGAAGTGAGGAACTCTAGTGAGTTCACTGACCAGGAAGTCTCCTCTTACTCATCGACAAACAGGAATGTTGCGGGCATGTCGGATGACTGGAATGACGGATGGCCTTGCCTGGAAAGCCACCATCGTTGTTGTTGTGTAACTCTGGGGATTACAACAATGATTATATTTTTTTAGTTTTCATTTTCCGATTTAAATAAACACAATTTCCTAACAATGTTTTGGACGGTTTAGAACGCGTCTGAACAAGTAAATGGACTGCATTTATATTTCGCTTTTCTAAACAGTATCCACTCAAAGCTGTTTTCAATACTGCCTAGCGTGCACCGATTCATACACACAAGGCGACAGCCAGCTCGTCAGGAGCAGTCAGGGTGAGGCGTCTCGCTCAGTGACACCTCCACACTAGAAAGGAGCCAGGGATCGAACTGGCAACCTTCCAGTTACCATCCAACCCGCTCTACCTCCTGAGCCACATGCCGCCCAACTGGCCTCTAGTTTCTGAGGTGTTCGCTTGTCAGCCAAAAGGTTCCGTGTTCGATCCCCAATGTCCCAAGCCTACTTACTTTAAGCGTCTGTAAACACATAACCCTTTAACCCTGCTCCTGTATCATAATTCACTGTTCGTCGCGCCGAAGAAAAGTGTGAAACAGAAAAGTGTCTGACTGAGTCCCTGTGGACCCCCCCCACCCAGGAGTCGGTGGAGGACATGCAGTCCATTGACAGCTGTGAATACATCTGGGAGGCCGGGGTGGGCTTCGCCCAGTCCCCCCCCCCTCAACTACATCCACGACCTGAACAGGTGAGCCGTCTCCCGCCCACCTCATGTCCGACACGCCTCAATCACATGCCGGTGGTTTCCTTCCCACTCTCGCTATGCAGAGCGCTTTAAGTGCCTTCGGAAAGTACCTCATGAATGCCATGAACTATAATTAGGTGAGTGCTGCATGCAGCGCTCAACTGTTGTTCTTCATAAGTTTTATTCTTTCTTTCCTTCTTTCCTTCTTTCCTTCTTTCCTTCTTTCTCATTCTCTACAAACTTTGGGACCTATCTGAAATTGCGCGCTTCTTTTCTTTTCAGATTTTTAAGATATTCTACTTTTAAAATACTATCTTTTTTTTTAAACATGGGAGTCAATGGGAGGACGTCGGAGCTTGTATCTGTATCTTCAATAATATCCAAACGAAATTTTGATATCATTTAAACTTTATTCAGAATCACAGTTTTAGTTTCATACCGGCTTCGTTTTCAGTTCTCATTGATTTACGTTGACGCTGGAGCTGAGGACGTTCAGCAGTGTTGCCAGATTGGACTGTTATTCCTGCCAGATTGGGCTACTTTTGGAGGACGTTCAGGCAGTGTTGCCAGATTGGACTGTTTTTCCCGCTCTATTGGGCTACTTTTAATCACGCACCGGCTCGCTATTCTCTTAAAGACACACACACACACACACACACACACACACACACACACACACACACACACACACACACACACACACACACACACACACACACACACACACACACACACACACACAAACACACACTTTGGTTCAAATCCCTTCACTTGATTTAAGCCATTTAACGTTTCTTTATGTCTTAATCTATGTGGCTTTATTCAAAAATATTTTCAACCTCACTTTGCACTGCAGGAAATGCATTTTCTAGTTAGCCCTGATCTGTTTTTAATGTTTTCCACAATGAGGTTAAAGACCTATACAGTGTTTAGAGTGGAGAATCTGGTTATATTCCATTATTATTATGTTGTGTTGGTGCTCACCTCTATTATGCAAGTTGTTCCCTGCCTCCATAATGCGATCTCTTTAAAGGACCGAACCCCACAGAGTGAGAGTTAGAATCTCTGACTTGATTATGCTGGGGGGGAATTATGCTTATCTCAAAAGAGAGTGCTGCTGAATACTGGATATCAGCGCGGCTGTGATTCAGTGCCAAAGGTAATCACCGACTGATTACAACCGTTTACAGGGGACTGATAACAGGTCGGCAAGTGTAGCAGTTATAAGCGAAGACGGATAAGGATTTGTTTGTTTAAATATAACAGATTCGGCTCAGCCAACACAAATATTTGGGCGACGGGTCAGGGATGGACGGTTGCCACGCAACACTCGCATTGTCCTGCACGCTAGCTTGCTACTTGGTTTAGCCTCAGGCCAGCTTCTGTGTACCGTCTACATTTATCTGCAAGTACCCATCTATTGTACGGCCAGCGAGATCAGAGTCACTTTTGGGTTCGCTGCTCTGTCGGCCAGTCCGATTCCGATGAGTGAACAGCGCACGATCGTCAGCGGAACTAACGGTTACTAGAGACGCCGAGTGAAACGTGTCCAGTTAAAAGTCCCAGTGCTGTCATACCCTACGTCAGAACTCATGGAATGCCTCTTGTCCAATCAAATGACTCGATCGGAACTCACTGTGGTATAACGCGTTTTCTTTTTGGGAACTTTCTTTTTTAAGTTGGAATGTTTCTGAATAAACGGGAAACAGCTGTGGGATAGAGAAGTGTCCTTTATTTCAGAATGAGTCTTCCAAACTTCAGTAAGACGTCCCTTCTTACTCCCAAGCAGAGGATGTAGGGGGAGAAAGCGTGAGTCTCTCACTCCGCTACCCTCCATGTTGTTGTTGTTTACCAACCCTGTGCCCCCCCCCCCCACCCCCCAGAATGGAGCTGCTGCGCCTACTGCTGACGTGCTTCTCCGAGGCCATGTACCTGCCCCCCTCCTCTGACCACAGCGTGCTCAACCCCTGGGTAACCTTCTTCTGCTCCACCGAGAACAGGTCAACACACTCACACTCTCACTCACTTACTCTAAGACTCACACGCACTCACTGAAATACTCAAGACACTCAATCTCTCAGTTAGCGACTTACTCCCTCTCACACTCAACCCCACACTCACTCTCATACTCACTCACTTTCACACTCACTTGCATACCCACACACATTCATCTGCATACTCACTCACTAACTTACTTACTTACACTCACTCACTCTGACCCTCATTCACACACTCACCTGCATACTCATTCCATCACATACTCACTTTCACACTCACTCATTCGATCACTTACATACTCAGGCCCAATCCCATTTCTACTCCTTACCCCTCCCCCTTGTTTTATAGGGGTAAGGGGTAAGGGGAAGGGGTAGGAATGGGATTGGGCCTAAGGCCGAATCTCATTTCTACCCCGTACCCCTTCAAAACAAGGGGGAGGGGTAAGGGGTAGAAATGGGATTGGGCCTCACTCTCACACTCACTCACTCTCACGCTCACTCCCTCTCAAACTCGCTCACTCTTATTACCTCCCACCCCCACTTCCACCCCCCCCCCGGTGCCTCCACAGACACGCCCTGCCGCTGTTCACCTCGCTGCTCAACGTGGTGTTCGCCTACGACCCGGTGGGCTACGGGATCCCCTACAACCACCTCATGTTCTCCGACTACCGGGAGCAGCTGGTGGAGCAGGCGGTGCAGACGCTCATCGTCACGCTGGAGCACGAGGGCGGAGCCACCCGCCTCCCCGCCTCCCCGTCCAGCCTCGAGGAGCAGGAGGTGAGACCCTCCACCGGGGGGCGCCAGAGAGACTATGGGCCGCGACCTGGGGCCGCCACCGGGGGGCGCCAGAGGGACAGAAAACGCACAATGGCGCTTTCCTTTAGTGTGTTCTTATCACGATTTATACCTCCCCCACACATCCCCCTTACGCACGTATTGTATGCTGTGCGTCTTTGCACTTAAAAATAGTACTTAGCATCGTTTAGCATTTTACCCTAGCTATCTTTCTTGTATACAGGGAATGGGTTAACCTAGTGATTGTTTGTGCTTGGCACTTGGTTCTATGAACATCCTTACTGAACCGACAGCGATATATATCGTTGTTTCTCTATCTTCTGACAAATGTACTACTGTAAGTCGCTTTGGATAAAAGCGTCTCCTGAATGCCCTCAATGTAAATGTAAATGTATATCTCTGCTCTCTCTTTTCGCAGTCTACCGGCCCTGATAACCTGTTTGTGAACTATCTGTCAAGAATTCACCGAGAAGAGGTACAAAGCCTTTCTTTCCTACTCATTGCGGTAAAGGGTATTTCCTTACCGTCTCAGCCAACTCATTCGTCTATCCTGGGTTCTCTGTGTGCAGGACTACGACTTCATACTGAAGGGCCTGGCCCGCCTGCTCACCAACCCGCTGACCCAGACCTACCTGCCCAACTCCACCAAGAAGATCCAGTTCCACCAGGAGCTCCTGGTGCTCTTCTGGAAGCTCTGCGACTTCAATAAGGTGTGGGGGGGGGGGGGGGGGGAGTCTGGACAACCACGCCGTAGGAAGAATCGGAAAAGAGAAGTTAAGAGTTAAATAGTTAACTAGTAGTTAGCTAGTTAGGGGTTAAGAGTTGTGATTCGCTTAAGTTAAGAGTTCTGATTCGATGTTAAGAGTTCTGATTCTGTGAAGTGAAGTGTTCTGATTGGCTGAGAACCAAAGCAGCGGCAGTGTTTTGTTTGGAGTTTGGACTCAGCGGGATGTGTTTGGGTTCTGCAGAAGTTCCTGTTCTTCGTGCTGAAGAGCAGTGACGTCCTGGATGTTCTGGTTCCCATCCTGTTCTACCTGAACGACGCCCGGGCCGACCAGTGTGAGTCTGACGGAACCCGCCGGAAGTCCAGTGTCTTAGTCAGAGAAGGATCCATTGTGTATATCTGACCATGTACAATCACGCCTCTTCCCCCCGTCACATAAAGCCTAAATTTGATATTAGTCGTTTTTTTACTTCTATTTTGTTCTGTGCACTAAAACACACGCAAACAGTCACTTGACACAAGATCAAAATATAACAAAAACGTAGAACAAATAAATCTATGACTAATAAAATGTAATAATACAAATCCCCCCCCCCCAAAAAAAAAGAAAGCATAAACCGACTTTTTACCGTTTTACCGTGATTTAAGTTCAGTTAAGTTATCCTTTATTTGTCCCTTTGGGGGAAATTCTCTCTCTGCTTTTGACCGATCCGGGAGCCGGACCTACCTTTTGTGCTCTACCTGTTTGTGCTCTACCTGTTTGTGTTCTACCTGTTTGTGTGTGTGTGCAGCCCGCGTGGGACTAATGCACATCGGCGTCTTCATCCTGCTGCTGCTGAGCGGCGAGAGGAACTTCGGGGTCCGCCTGAACAAGCCGTACTCCGTCCACGTGCCCATGGACATCCCCGTGTTCACCGGGACCCACGCCGACCTGCTCATCGTGGTGAGGTTCCCCGGGGCGCTCTGGTCTTCGAGGGGACGTTCTCTCATGAGGGGAAACTCATGAGTGTCGACGTATGTGCGGCACGTGGCTCCGGAGGTAGAGCGGGTTGGCTGGTAACCTGAAGGTCGTTGGTTCGATCCCCGGCTCCTCCTAGCTGAGTGTCGAGGTGTCCTTGAGCAAGGCACCTCACCCTGACTGTTAGCTCCCGACGAGCTGGCTGTCGCCCTGCGTGGCTGTCTCCGCCGTCGGTGTGTGGATGTGTGAGTGAATGGGTGAATGTTGGGCAATATTGTGTAGCGCTTTGTATGGCCGCTGGTTAGAAAAAGCACGGTATCAATGCAGTCCATTTATCATTCACCATATAGGATTCGTTATAACTAGTTTATACTTGTTTATTTTATATTCAGGTGTTCCACAAGATCATCACGAGCGGACACCAGCGGCTGCAGCCTCTGTACGACTGTCTGCTCACCATCATCGTGAACGGTGAGTGACTCACTTCCGCGGTTGATTCAAACACAGAAGATACAGGACTCGCCTCCTCCGTCGCTGTGAGGCGCCCCGGAGAACGAGGAGGTGGGCTCCGTCGCTTCTCACCGCGATGGAGATGAGTCCAGGGAGGAGGATGGTGGGGTGGCTCGGGCAGTGGAGTCCCAGAAGAAGGTGTCTGGGTTAGGGTTAGACCTCTAGTCCTCTGGTCCTCTAGAGCAGGATGCTTCACTCCTACCTCCTCCAACATTAAAACATGATGACTCTGCCAAATGAACGAAGAGCAGTAATGACAACGGTACCATCTTGCTTGACTGAAGCACACTTAGCTCACCACTATAACACTTTATAACTTGCCACTTTATACCAGTCGACATCTGGATAAACACGTCTGTTTACTTTTTACATTTATTTAGTTTTGCATTTAGGTCTCTGCTCTCTTACTTTGTATTATATTATTATTATATATATTTTGTTATTTAAGTCTCAGCTTTCCTACTTGTGTTTCTCATATACTTGTACTTTCTCTTATATTGCACTGTTGGAGCAGCCTAAGACTAAATAATTTCATGGCCAGCGACTGCTCTGTAATTGTTGTCCAGATGACAATAAAACCATCTTGAGTCTTGAATCTTGAAGCACACAGTAACCCCATAATACACTAGTCCGACAGGGTGTGCTTCTCTGCTGCAGTGTCTCCCTACCTGAAGAGTCTCTCCATGGTGGCCGCCAACAAACTCCTCCACCTCCTCGAAGCCTTCTCCACCTCCTGGTTCCTATTCTCGGCCTCCCAGAACCACCACCTGGTCTTCTTCCTGCTGGAGGCCTTCAACAACATCATCCAGTACCAGTTTGATGGTGAGGAGACCCTTAACAACATCATCCGGTACCAGAGACCTTTAACCGTATCATCCAGTACCAGTTTGATGGTGAGGAGACCTTTAACAACATCATCCAGTACCAGAGACCTTTAACCGTATCATCCAGTACCAGTTTGATGTTGAGAAACCAGAGACCTATAACAACATCATCCAGTACCAGTTTGATGGTGATAACCAGAGACCTATAACAACATCATCCAGTACCAGGGACCTATAACTACATTATACAGTACCAGTTTGATGGTGAGGACTCAGGATTCATTCTGAGGAAGCGTGTGCCTTGGGGATCGCGTCGCCATGATGAGAAGCCTTCATTAGTCCAAGGAGGAACTCTCTGGTGTCAAGGCAGCAGCTGGAAATAGAAACTGTGCAAGTCAAGGCACAATGACAATAAGAACCAAAGAGATGTATTCATGTACCTCTGGGGACTGAGTTCCTGGCTGTAGGGAGGCCAGGAGGGTAATGGAACAAAACATAGAATCAAATAAGCTCTGTATGGAGATCTAGAGTTGTTCCGATACCGATACCAGTATCGGAAAATCATCCGATACTGCCTAAAATGCTGTATCGGGTATCGGCGTTACAATGCTAGATGCTGTATCGGTTTATACGCGGTATCGGCCGATACTCAAGTTCAGGGACTGGAATCGGTATTTGGAAGGAAGAAAATGGTATCGGACCATCCCGCTGACCAAAACAAATGTACCATCTTTTTTTGTTTTCCTCTGTTCGTACCTCTTCCCAGGAAACTGCAACCTGGTGTACGCCATCATCCGCAAGAGGAACCTCTTCCACCAGCTGGCCAACCTGCCGTCAGACGCCTCCTCCATCCAGAAGGCCCTGCAGAGGAAGAAGAAGAGCCCCGACGTCATCTCCAGGACCAGCTCTCAGGAGACCATCTCCATGGAGGGCTCGCGGCCGGCCGTGCCTGCCGAGCCAGGGACCCTGAAGGCCAGCCTGGTGGCCATACCCGGTACGGGTCTCCGTCGCCCCCCGTGGGGCGTTAAGTGTACTGCAGGCACACTTTTGAATAGGCATTTGACACGAGGTGAAACATTAGAGCACCAACATGGGTGGGGGAAGACAATAACAACAAAAACAAAGAACTGATCAATATAAGAATACATTGAAAAAAATACGTGAAAAAAAGATACAGGTTTTTGACAGATTTTATTTGGACCTATTCTTGGCATGTTCATTGTACGCTTTTGAATGTTTCATTAACTATTTAGTCATTCAGAAGGCGCTTATATCTGAAGAAGAAGGAGCCGATGGCCGTGAGACATCTTGACCGAGGGTGCCTACTCGTAGACTACGGACATTTGGGATTGAACCCAGAACTTTTCCACTCAGTCAAACACCAACCCCAACATTTTTTTTACGGCACCGTTTTGAAAAAGGGGGGAAAACGATTTGAATGTCGACATCGTGTCTAAATAAACGGTGGTAGAAGGTATCAATGGCCTAATCAATGTTTTCTGCTGACCTCGCGGTTTGTTTTGTTTTAAGGCATCGAAAAACTCACAGAAAAGTCCCAGGTGTCAGAGGACGGGACGATGGTGTCGATACCAAAGATGGACTCGCCCCAGAAACCTCTGGCAGACCAGAGCACCGTCACGGGCACCAGCGACACGGAGTCCAACTCTGGGAGAGACACGGAGGTGAGAGCGCAAGGGTGTGTGTGAAGAAAGTTAGGATGTGTGTGAAGGAACTTTTGAGCAGGGGATTGTTTAGTAATGTTGCCGAATTTTTGCTCGGTACTGCAGTGATTAAATTTGTTTATCATAGCATCATCAAGTAAAATACACCAATAACGTAAAATGTTCAACCAATGGATTACCAAAGGTCATCCAATGCAGCTCACTAGCGATGCCTTATTCAGACTATAATCCAGTGTGTTCCTTACCGGCCTGTATCTCCCATGAGACACATGCCGGGGCGGCATGTGTCTCAGGAGGTAGAGAGGGTTAGCTGGTAACCGGGAGGTTGCCAGTTCGATCCCTGGCCCCTCCTAGCGGAGTGTCGAGGTGTCCCTGAGCGAGGAGCCTCTGGCCACTGGTTTGAAAGTGCTGTATAAATGCAGTCCGTTCACCGTTCACCTGGCTGTGTTGTCTCGCTATAGCTTGAGACCGCCGCCTTTGACGACAAATCTCTTTCCGCCCTCGCCCCACGCCAGGATGTCTTCTACACCGAGGCGGAGATGGAGAGGAGGCCTACGTCCAGCGCTTCCTCCACCTCGTCCTACTGGGCTCCCAGTCCAGAATGGGTCAGAAACCAGTTGGTCTTCATCTTCAGTCTATCTGCATTGATCCATGGGGTTGATCATTCCACAGATCAATGCGTGCTCAATTCACTAATCGGTGGATTGGCCTTGTATTGATCAATCCACTATGACACTTGATAGTGGATTGATCCGTGGATACTGTGGATTGATCACAAGTATTGATCAATGCACACGGGGCTCGATAGTGGATTGATCTGGATTGATCTGTTGATCGATCAATACTCGTGATCAATCCACAGATCAACATGCGATCATTCCACAAATCCGTGGATCGGCCGCGAGTCGATCGGTCCAGTATCGAGCCCCGGTTAGGGTTAGAGGGTCATGGCGTTGTGATGGGGGTGTGACCGTCTGCCCTCGTCTCCACCCTCCAGGTGCTCTCCTGGAGGAGCAAGCTCCCTCTGCAGACCATCATGAGGCTGCTCCAGGTACTGGTCCCCCAGGTGGAGAAGATCTGCATCGACAAGTACGTAACCACGGAGACCTCCCCGATTCAACACTGTTCCGATGAACCTCCCCCATCCAATAATGTTCCGATACATCTCCATCCAATAATATTCCGATACATCTCCATCCAATAATATTCCGATACATCTCCATCCAATAATATTCCGATACATCTCCATCCAATAATGCCAAAACACCTCGATCACTCAACCCTGCAACATGCTAACCCAGCAAGAACGTCCAAGAAGAAACAAAGTTCGACCAATCAAACGTCCCGTTGTCTGCAGCCCCGCCCTCCTCCTGATCTCTCTCCTCCCCTCCTCCCCCCAGGGGTCTGACGGACGAGTCGGAGATCCTGAAGTTCCTCCAGCACGGCACCCTGGTGGGCCTGCTGCCCGTGCCCCATCCCATCCTGATCAGGAAGTACCAGGCCAACGCCGGCACAGCCATGTGGTTCCGCACCTACATGTGGGGGGTGGTGTACCTGAGGTGGGTGGAGCCCCCTGCTGGGGACAGATGGGATTGAACTGCATTCAGGGCGTTTAGCAGACCCTTTTCCCCAAAGTCACTTACAATAAGTCAGTCCATCTGTGTTGGTCTACCAATATCTCCATGTTTATTGATCTGTCATTTTTTCCTCCTGCAGAAACGTGGACCCGCCCATCTGGTACGACACCGACGTCCGACTGTTTGAGATCCAGAGGATGTAGACCGTGTCCGTCTGTCTGTGATCCAGGCTGTGGAAGTCTTTCCGTCTGTCGGAGATGAAGCGGACCCTTGACCCTCATGTCAATCATTGGGACGATTCGGCGCCTGGGGTCGTGTTTGTTTGGCATATTGCTGCTTCTCTTGTCATTCTCACTGTTTAGCGTTGCCTCCCAGTCCTCCTCCTCCTCTTCCTCACGCTGAGACACTGCAGCCTGGGTCGAAGCATGCAGAAGGATTTTTTTTAGGGTGGGAGTCAGGAGGGACTTTTGCAAAGGATGGCGCTACGATTGATTTTTTTTTACAATATTGTTTCGATATCGTTCTCGAGTGGAGCAAAGAAATGCTAAACGTTTTGAGTGACGGGGTGTCAATCATGCAGCTCGTTGGCCCTGAACATACGCTAAACATCGTTATCGTGTTCCGTTTGTCCAGCGTGTTTGCCATGGTTTAAAGTGTACTTGCACTCATCTTCTGTGAATAGTTGTAGTATATGAAACGAGGCAACAGGACTTTTAAGAGATACATATTTAAGAATGACGTTATATGGATGTAATCATGCTGATGACTTTTTGTCTTACATTCTGTTTCTATATATTGTGTTAATGTTTAAAGTATTTTTCCTTATTCAGAAGAATGTTGTTTATTTGGACCATATTGCTATCTATATATTGTGTTGGATGGGAAATATCATGGTTGTCAATACATTAAAAACAATGCATAGTACCATTCTCATTTACATGAATTGTTTGCAAATGTATGGTGAATCTCAATTAGAAAATTCCCATCATCAATAATGCATCTTGTCCAGTAGAGGGCGACACTGATACACTATCATCTCACTGCAATTTTGGGCTGGTTGCGCTACCATTCAGCAATAGAGAGGATATATTCGATTTCAAGATTTATAAATTTGTATGTATCAGTAAAGCCAGCTATAATTTGGAGTGCATTAAAATTCGACACCACCACACAATATCTAAAAGGTTAATGAAATAAACACGATTGCAAATAGAACCAATGAGATTCACCAACTAAAAATATCTTTAGAAGACGTAGTGAGAATGTAAGAGATCTGGGAATCTTGTTCCCCACAGCGCAGGTACCCTACATGCCAAGCTGGGGAACAATCTGGCATCTTTGCTAGAACTTGTTATAAGGGTCAGTTAAACATGGCCTTGCATGGGGCAGATATAAACTCACAAACAGCCGTGCAGTTACTATTGCAATCATGCCACAAATAAAGTCTGCTTGTAAATCTTCCCTGTAAACACTTAGACGATAAATTAAAGCAACACAACCAGGTGGGAATAATGTGGGCAAAGCAAACAAAATAAAACTGAAACACTTAACTCCGATCATTTATTTTACACAAACTTATTTACAATAGAAGGGACATTAAAAAGAAGACATACAAGCCGTTAAAACGTTTACAGTCGCACCTGAGTCAAACGATGAGGTACACCTCGAACAGGCTGGCCACCGAGTGCATGCGGTAGAAGATCCCAAAGGGCAGTCCGATGTTCACAATGGCTGCCCACATGGTGAAGCCGTAGAAATGGATCTCGACGGTCTGGTCGAACTGGGGCCGCGCCCCGAACGCAGGCATGATCCAGAGCTGTCAGGGGCACAGGACAGACAGTGTCAGATCCCACTCGATACAGGTTGGCCAAGTATGCTGCAACAAATGCAAGGGATTTGACTGTGGCTTTAGAAAAACGCATTCAGACGGAAACAAGGTAAACGCACTGCGTTTATACAGCGCTTTTCTAACCAGTGGCGTCTCAAAGCGCTTTAAAATATTGTACAAAATCATTCATGCACGTATTCACACACTGACGGCGTTGTCAGCCACCCAGGGCGACAGCCAGCTTGGCGGGAGCAGTCAGGGTGAGACGTCAGGCTCAGGGACACCTCGACACTCGGCTAGGAGTAGCCGTGGATCGAACTAGCAACCTTCCGGTTACCAGTCGACCCACTCTACCTCCTGAGCCACTTGCCGCCTCCCAGAGGAGCACATCGTACCGGACATACGACACAGACCCGCGTGTAGCCACTTACGATGATGTTGGCCAGCAGTACAAAGACACAGATCTCCTTCAGCAGGCGCCGCTTCCAGTTGATGCCGTGTCGGCAGGCTGCCAGGGAGAAGCTCCGTTTCCGGCGCTTCCTGACGGGGCTCAGGGCCGTCCCGTTGGCCCCCGTTCCCGGGGCGCGGCTCTCCTGGTAGGGCTCCCGGTGGAGCCCCGCGATGACGAAGAGGTTCTGCATGCCCAGCTGCACCACCGTCAGCACGGCCCAGGCCAGGTTCAGGCTGTTGACGTGGCCCTCGGCGCCCTCGGCCGCCAGCGCCACCACGCTGAAGTAGCTGATGACCAGCTGGCCCATGGAGGCCCCCACCAGCAGCCCCACGTCCAGCCCGCGGGTGGGGTTGTCCTCCCTCACGTGGGGCCTCTGGTCCAGGCAGAAGAGCAGGCAGCCCGCCGCCGTGCAGACGGACATCAGGCTCACGATGACGATGTTGGTGATGAAGTGGATCAGCAGCGCCGTGTTCTTCTGCTCCTCCTCTACCACCTGCATCTCGTACACGATGAAGGTGGCCAGGCCGGTCAGCACCAGCAGGATCCCCGCCACGGGCCCCACGCTCACGTCCTTCACCCGGAACTTGGGCCGCTGGTGGGCGTGCTCCTCGGCCAGCCGGCCCACGTTCTTCCACATGACGTAGGCCATGGCGGAGGCGAAGAGGCTGTACTCGATGTTGAAGGGGTACAGGTAGTAGTACGCCTCCTTGAAGACGCCGCACGAGGTGAAGCTGCACTTGCACTTGTGGTCGCCGAAGCTGGCTGCAGTGTGAGGAGGAGAGAGCGTTGGGTTCTGGTTGAGGGTCGTTCCACAGGGAGTTACAGCAGGGCTTCACTCTTCACAACAATAAACATTGACTGATACTAAATCTGGTATCTCTTTCAATTTGTTAACTGCAATCGTTAAACATCTAAATCTGATGCTTGCAGTGTCTTTGGACCCCACTCTGAAGCAAGAGCTGGAACTCGAGCCTCTACGGAGGCTGATGGGAGGAGCTACAGGGTGGAGCAACCTCTACAGAGGCTGATGGGAGGAGCTACAGGGTGGAGCTACCTCGGTGGAGGCTGGTAGAGGCTACCTCTGTAGAGGCTTGTGGGTGGAGCTACCTCTGTGGAGGCTGGTGGGTGGAGCTACCTCTGTAGAGGCTTGTGGGTGGAGCTACCTCGTGGAGGCTTGTGGGTGGAGCTACCTCGTGGAGGCTGGTGGGTGGAGCTACCTCGGTGGAGGCTGGTAGAGGCTACCTCTGTGAAGGCTGGTGGGTGGAGCTACCTCGTGGAGGCTGATGGGTGGAGCTACCTCTGTAGAGGCTGATGGGTGGAGCTACCTCTGTAGAGGCTGATGGGTGGAGCTACCTCTGTAGAGGCTGATGGGTGGAGCAACCTCGGTGGATGCTTGTGGGTGGAGCTACCTCGGTGGAGGCTGATGGAGGCTACCTCGTTGGATGCTGCGCACCGTCAGGTTCTCGGGGGCGTCCGTGTGGTGGTTGTACTCCTCCACCACCGCCGACATCCACAGAACCAGGTTGCAGGAGAGGGTCACCGTGAGGCCGCAGCTGGGGGGGGGGGGGGCCTCCATCAATACATCTGGGAGCCAAACATGGGGAACCTGCGCTCTGTGTGAACAGGCGTTGCTATGGAGTCATGGGTGGGGGGGGGGGGGGGGGTCCTACATGTATGGGTGCCGTGGTTACCGAGTGAGGTCCTTGTGCAGCTGCACACAGTCTTTGGCGTGGATCCACAAGAAGTACGTCTGGAGAGAGGAGCATTTAACCCAAAAACAGTTCCAAGGAGTTGTTGATGATGCACTGAAGTGACTGCTTGTCACAATTCAATTCACTTCACTTTATTCATCCCCGAGGGGGCAATTTAAGGGGGCGCAGGACAGTAGCTTAATAAGAGACAAAATCAAGAAACACAAGCAGCACACACACACTGCATAATCAACAAACAGACACACACACACACAAACAAGCAACACAAAACTAAAAAGTACCCACTTTAACAAAAAGTACCCACCTGGAAGAATATGAAGACAGCCTGTATGCAGGGGAAAGCCACCTTCACCGGAGAGTCGCAGTGCAGGCGGCCGGAGTAGTTGGCGATCATGAACATGTCCATGATGAGGCTGAGCAGACCGAAGAGCACCAGACCCACTGCGAAGACAACGTCTCAAACCCCATTCAAAGCAAAGCTGAAGGCCTCTCACTACAGTCTCTCGTTGGGAACCTGGGGCTGATGTCGGGATTGATGCCGAATGCCTGGATGACGTGTGTCAGTGTCTGATGCGTGTCTGTTTCTGATTGTACCGATTCCTGTTTGTATGCGTTGTCACCTAAATTAGCATTAATTCATTATTCTGTCCATTTTGGCGTGTCGCGGTGACTGGATGCCTGGACTCTCCTTATGGTTAACCGGCCAGCACCCCATCAACGATTAAAAAAGTTTTGGGGTGCGCTCACCTCTCAGCCACAGAGGCCCTGCGTGGCTGTCCTTGGACGAAACAGCTCTCCTGGTGAAGATCGTGTAGAACAGCATCCAGAGTATGGTCAGGCTGAGGAGGACGATGAGGAAGATCTGCCGGTGCACGGGGGTGACGGCGGCGCCGTTGACGGCGCTGCAGCTGATCAGAGCAGCGCCCAGGATGAGGATGTTGACGCACAGGATGACAGACAGCGTCCAGCCGCCCCCGTGCCCCGCTGCGGGGGCGGCTCCCACTGCCGCCGGGCCGGGAGTTGGAGCGGGCCCCGGGGGAATGGTATCGATCTGATCGACCGTCTCAGTGCTGGACGGATGGGATTCCGATACCCGTTCATCCCGGCGGGTCTTTCTGCAAAACAATAAACCAATGCGTTCACTTGTTCATCCGTCGACGGGAACGTTTTTGCATGTTCTAAGGGGAGAAGATGGGACTATATATAGGCCTAGTGTTGAGGCCAATGGGGCTATAATACATTCCAAGTCGTAGTCATTACCGAGAGAAAAGTCTGGTGCACGTCCGCATCATCTCTAGAGTCACATTCCTCACGTCCATTTGGGCTAAAGTCGTCATTTGGATAGAGTTGTTATTTCGGGTGGGTGGGTGAATAATGTTGTTCCGCACACGGCATCGACCCAGGCTGTCCGCAGGCCTGCAGGTGCGATCAGATGACCTCGTTAACTGATCGCACCTGCGCAGCCTGACGCGTTTTTGACGCATACCGTGTCAGTAAAGACATTGAACATGTTGCTCTGATAACAAAATCCGAGCTGCGGTTGGAAAAACAGTTTATGAACCAAATGCTACCTATCACATTAACATTAACATTTTGGGCATTTAGCAGACGCTTATATCCAAAGCGACTTACAAGAAGTGCATTTGTTATTTTGCCAAGCACTCAGAGGCGCCGCATCCCATTAGGCATACCAGGCAACTGCCTGGGGCCCCGCAATTGTTTGGGGGATTGTTTGGGGAATCGCTCGCCCCCCCCCCCCCCCCCCCCCCCCCCCCCCCCCGTCAACAATCGCTCGCTCCCCCCCCCCCCCCCTCTGCCTAGGGCCCCCACACTAGCTAGAATCGCCCCTGCAAGCACTATATAGCAATCACTAGGTTGACCCATTCCCCATAGAAAACAAAGATAGCTATGATAAGACGCTACACAATGCCAAGTAGCCTACTATTTTCAAGTGCACCTTTGTAACACATTTGTTTCCCCCCAATTAAAAAGTTAATCATTAACGTTTAACGACGCCTCAAATTACACTATTTCCCACTGCTCATCAGTTTTACTTTAGGCTGTGACGTGCCGTGCGTTCACATGACACAAGTCACAAGGTTTGAACACAAAGGTCACGTTAACGTTCAGTCAGACATCGCCAACATGCCCCCCAGACCGGACGTCTTCCTCCTCGTCCTCTGCCTCTTCGGCGCGACGCAGGCGCTGTACAAGCAGTGGATCCCCGACACCAACTACGAGAACCGCAGCAACTGGAACACGGGGGTGGTCCCGTGCGGCCGCGACCGGGTGGCGTTCCCCGCCCCGGGGAGTGTGTACGTGGAGACGGCCCACTCGGTCCAGGAGATGATCCTGCCCCCCGACGGCGAGCTGCTCCTCCACGCAGGGGCCGGCTTCTACGTCGGGGGGGCCGAGGAGCCGGGGTGTGGGTCGGGCGCGGAGGCCACCTTCAGGGACTCGGACGCCCTGCGGTGGTTCGACCCCGCCCTGTGGCGCGCCGCCCTGACCCCGGACGACCTGGAGACGGGGCGCCACGGCGTCTTCTCGGTCCACGAGGAGAGCGTCCCGTGCGAGCGGGACGACGTGGTCTTCAGGGCCGCCACCTCCTTCAGGGTGGACACCTCGTCCAGCGGCGGCGGCGGCGTCGTCACGGTGAGGAGCGTCTCCGTCCTGGGGCAGACGTTCAGCCGCCAGGCGGACCTCGCCCGCTACCTGGGCTCCGCCTCCGGCCGCGCCCAGTTCCACGGCGGCTCGGCGCTCGCCGTGGAGCCGTCGGGCTGCGCCGACCCCGCCGGCTGCGTGTGCGACAACTCGGCCAACCGGGGGCGTATCTGTGGGGGGGTGGCGTGCCCCCCGGCCCTGCCCTGCCAGCGGCCCCTCCGGCCGGCGGGACACTGCTGTGACGTGTGCGGCGCCCTGCTCTCCGTCCGCTTCGCCCCCGGGTTCAGCCTGCTGTCCTACCGCCGGCGGGTGTGGCGGCTGTTCCTCGACCGGCCCGAGTACGCCGCCGTGCAGCTCGCCATGTCCCGGGTCCCCGGGGCCCCGCCCCTGACGGGGCTGCTGCTGGGGGGCGCGGCCGCCGACGACCGCATCCAGGTGGTGGTCCTGGACGGGGGGGCCGGCCTGCTGGCCGAGGCGCTGGCCCGGGACCTCCTGGCCGACGTCGACGCCCACGGCGCCGAACTCGGGATCCTAGGGGCGGAGATCGGGGCGTCCTCCGGGAACGGCGGCGGCGCGGCGGGGGGCCTGGTGGGGGCCCTGGTCGGGGCCTTCTTTGGGGTCCTGCTTCTGGTTCTGGTCGGCGTGGGCGGGGTCGTCCTCAGGAGGAGGGGCTGGAGGCCCCCCAGCGTCGCCATGCCGACCATGCCTTCCATGCCCGCCATGCCGTGGTCCCGCCGTGCGACCGTCGACGAGGCC
This sequence comes from Gadus morhua, assembly GCF_902167405.1. Classification (NCBI taxonomy): domain Eukaryota; kingdom Metazoa; phylum Chordata; class Actinopteri; order Gadiformes; family Gadidae; genus Gadus; species Gadus morhua. The sequence goes on from NC_044049.1 coordinate 1,268,046, forward strand.
CTTGGGGGGCCCATGGACGCTGGCTTTGAGAACCCCATGTTCGACACGCCCGGCCTGATGCCCGCCGTACCGGGTATCTACGGGGCGGAGATGACCCCCATCTCCATGACGACGCCGGGGGTGTACTTCGTCAACCCGGCTTATGAAGATCACGAAACCGATTTAACTGTTTGAGGCCAGGCTTAATGAAACTGGTTTAACTGTTTGAGACCTGGCTTAATGAAACTGGTTTAACTGTTTGAGACCTGGCTTAATGAAACTGGTTTAACTGTTTGAGGCTCAGCTTAATGAAACTGGTTTAACTGTTTGAGACCTGGCTTAATGAAACTGGTTTAACTGTTTGAGACCTGGCTTAATGAAACTGGTTTAACTGTTTGAGGCTCAGCTTAATGAAACTGGTTTAACTGTTTGAGACCTGGCTTAATGAAACTGGTTTAACTGTTTGAGACCTGGCTTAATGAAACTGGTTTAACTGTTTGAGACCTGGCTTAATGAAACTGGTTTAACTGTTTGAGACCTGGCTTAATGAAACTGGTTTAACTGTTTTAATACCTGGCTTAATGAAACTGGCTTAACTGTTTGGGCCTTGGCTTAATGAAACTGGCTTAACTGTTTGGGCCTTGGCTTAATGAAACTGGTTTAACTGTTTGAGACCTGGCTTAATGAAACTGATTTAACTGTTGGAGACGTCACTAAATGAAACTGATTTAATAGTTTGAGACTTCGCTCAATCCAGGGGAAGATTTTTTCCCTGTTGGTTTCTGTCCAATACATGTGATTGAGACACAAAATCTGCAACGGTGAAAAAGTAAATAATCTCTGCAGCATTACATTGAAACATAATTAATCTATATTCTATATATTGATTACAATGTGTCTCATTATTAATATGTTCATTATATCTACATTGTTTTTTTTGCCTCTGAAATGTATCACATATAATACCTATAGGCCTACAAAGGGAGAAATTCAATGCAATACAAACATTTACAAACCTGTGTTGGCATTTACTCTGCGTCAGTCAAAGCGACAGTGGCTTGCAGAGTGACCGTAGCCAAGATCCTGTTCAAGTTAAGGCACACACTTGGAATTACTTTTCTAATTCTAATGGGGTCCAAATAGTCGCTTATTCAAAACGAGGGCCAGTAATACCATAACAAGATGGTAGTTTGTCTACAAACAAACAGGGACCTTATATGGGTGCTGTGGCGAACTGGGACATTTTGAGACCCTTTAAACACAATAATACGAATGATGAAAATCAAGTGACAACTGACATCCACTTAGATTACCCTGCATTTTAATGCAATAAAATGCAGCACGTAGGATTTTCCTCGAAACGTAAGCTGGAAAGCTGGAAAATGTTTCATTAAAAGATATTGCTGTGGAATAATGGTGTTGTGTGAACAATATCTGAGATGTTGCAATTATTAAGCCAGGTTATTGGTATGAATGACCAAATAGAGGCTGTGGAGGCTGGGTAAACAACGATGACCAAACAGAATGAGCTGATTATCCAGAAGCTCAGCTCAAAAGCTGCACGTACACATAATAATTGGTGAATGTTATGATGTAAACTGAATAGGCTCAAATGTTTCTATTTTGGATCAAACAATGGAGATTAGCTTGAAATGTATTGCACATATAGCAAACCGAGAAATCCAGTTTTCTGTCTGGAGGTCCAAGGAGAATTAAGTAATTAAAGAACTTTAAAATGGGATACACGCACGCAAAATAACCAGGATGTTTTCATCTTTGGGGTAATTGTGTTTCAGCTATTTAGATTGTTTTGGGAAAAATGCAATTTTACATGCATTTATTTGATCACTTAAGTATCAGTGTTATGGTGAGTTACGATGATGATGTTAACGATGATGATGATGAGGATGTTCTGCATATTTTGTACATCCACTCTTGCCTATCTCTGGGAATTCATGATCTTGTGACTTGTCTAGCAGGTCCATGCGGTTGATACACGGTTAAACTCTGACTAATCCCGTAACAGGCAGATACATAAACATGCATAACTGGAAACGAACCATTTCGTCCGCACAGACTCATCCATGTCGGAAATCTCCCGATCAAATAATAAGGGGCTAGTTCACGATGTGTCAGCATTCTTCGGAACAAGCCATAATGTTTTTAGTAAAACTCTTGAAAGTGAAAAAATATCACATCCTGTATACACTGTCAACAAACCACTTGAAACTTGTTTACTTGACAACCACCCTCAAGAGGACGTCAAATCTCACAGAATGTTCAGGCACTGGGTTCCAGCCACACCGAGTACAATGTGATCCTCACTAAGTATGATGCAGCATCCATCCTTACCCTCAAAGTACAAGTAACAATACTTGTTAATCCCAATGCTATTAATCCCATTAAAATTCTCTGTATTTAACCCATGACCCTATGACAGGAGCAAGGAGAGAGGAGAGAGGGGAGAGGGGTCAGGAGAAAGGAGAGGAGAGGAGAGAGGAGAGAGGAGGAGAGAGGAAAGAGGAGAGAGGAAAGAGGAGAGAGGGGAGAGGAGGAGAGAGGAAAGAGGAGAGAGGGGTCAGGAGAGAGGAGAGGGGAGAGGAGTCAGGATCGAGGAGCAAGGAGAGAGGAGAGAGGAGTCGGGAGCGAGGAGCAAGGAGAGAGGAGAGAGGAGAAGGAGAGATGAGGGAGGAGGGAGGAGAGGAAGAAAATTGTCATCACGCATCATACCCAAGAAAACAGGTAAGGTGTGGTAAATTAGTTAGAACCAAGAGAACAGGTAAGGTGGGGTAAATGCCCAATATGAGAAACACGTAGTTCTCTGAACACGTAGACACCTGCACATCAAGCCAAGTTGTTCGGAAAAATGGAAAGAATTGCTGACGCAGTTTTATGAAGTGATGATTCTTTCCTTTAACCAGTTTCCTTGTGGGGGCATGAGGCTCGCTGCTGCTTCTCGTCAGTCCTGATCGGCCCTCCTCCTCCGGGATATGACGCTGAAGTCACCAGGCGTCTTTACCCACAGACCCACGTCTTCACAGCTTCTAGCGCCTACCTGTGTGTCTCCAGGCCTGAGACCCACGTCGCCAAGAGCTCTCCTATTTCAGCCTCTTCTGTTGGGCGCAGCAGAACAATAGGCTTTGATGGCCGGGTTCCTGAATGTGCTCTTTGTGTTCCAGATCCCTCAGCTGGCCGCAGAAGTCAGGCTGGAATGTGGGGTAGTAGGGTTAGGTAATCCCTCGAATCATCCTGACTCTGATAAGACAAAGCTTTTTTACAACGTCACTCAAGGCACGTCTCTCTCTTCCGACAAATGTACTTATTGGGAGTCGCTTTGGATAAAAGCGTCTGATAAATGCCCTCAATGTGAATGTAAAATGTAAATGTGGTTTGCTTAGTTTTCCTCGAGTACTCGGAGGACAACTATAAGTGTCCATGAGTACTCGGAAAAGCGCTGTAAAATAAAATGTGTCGTTATAATGAAGCCAATAAGTAATGGAGAAGACTTGTTTATCGTCAGGAAGGAGTCAACATGTCTCTGGTTTTGCATTGTTGTCTACCCGATATGGTCAGGCCAATGGTTTTCATTATTTCTGTTTGGGGATATTGGTGTCGGTTACCGTCCGAATAACCTGGGGCTCATTTCCCGAACACGGTTGGAGACGGATATAATACTCTGGGGCAGCAATTAAAAGATGTCCGATGTTTTGTGGTGGCAAACCCACTTTTGGGTTTGCCACCACAAAACTATTCTAAATAATGATACTTTACTTTGATTAATAAAAATATTATACAAACGTTTGCGTCCACGGTATGAGTTCGGCCCTATGTGAAAACCGCTGGGAAGAAGCGGATTTCCATGTTTGTTTCGCAGCCCATAACAAAGTGTCAGTGCGTTATTCCTGAGGACACATGCATGCTTTCAAAGAACCGATCCCACATTGGAGGTGGTTAAACAGACCGTTGTAGTTTCGTCCTCAATGTGTTCGTGGGGGTACCAGCGTGACCCCGGAGCCAACTTGTGTTGATACATGATCGTCCAACGCCCAGGAGGAACACATCCTCAGCTGGTTTACCGTTTGGACGACTCCAATCTCAGTCCCGTTCCTCTGTCCGATTGCAGTAAGTTTTTTTTAAACTATATTTGAAGACCGTGGGAAACTCCATTATGTAGAAATAGAACGCCACGCCTGATAATCAGCGATAGACAGATCGACCTATAAAAACTGATCCTGGTTTACGGGACTTCCTTGTCTACAGATCAGAGATAGCTCACAGACAATCAGAGGCCTGTGAGGAAAGGAAGTGTTGCCACAAGAAAGCACCTATTTCAGTCCGTGGAAATCTGCCATCCGACTGCTGGATGCCAACAGCTAATTTCTTAAAGCGAGTGAGATCCGTACAGAATGGCACCGCTGTGGATATGCAACTAGTGTCAACAAGTGCAGTGCAGAAGCAAGTCACACATAAAGAAGGTTTATCTCAGTGCAACAGGAGGGCTCAACATTTGTTCACTGAATGTTGAGCTACTCTGGGACCTGGATGTAAGAGCAAAGAAACAGAACATTGTTCTGAAACTGTGCTCCAAGTTGGACGAGACTTTTAGAAGGAAACAGAGCAGTAGTAGAACACGTCACCTGGGGCATCACTCAGTGAACCCTGAAGGTTACCAGGGACCAGAATCGGTGTATTGATAGGGAGTGAATTTGGGACAAAAAATTGGCAGCCGTTTGTGTCACTGTATCCAGTTCTTGTTAGAAACCACTCTCACTACCCGATCCACTGAACTGCTCGAGCCGCATTCCATCTTTTTGCTCAATCATGTATGTGTGTACATAAACCTAAGTGCATCACACACACACACACACACATACACACACACTCACACACACACACACACACACATGGACGCACACACGGACACACACACACACACACACACACACACACACACACACACACACACATACACACACACACACACACACACACACACACACATACCTAATATACACCTAATAGATAACACCTTTTAGAGCTGATATTCTATTGAGTGGTGTTGTGTTTGAACAAGAAAATAAAGTCATCATTTTGTGTAGATAAAGGATTTTATTGTGCGCTATTGCACTATTGCATACCAAATACATCTTGTTCTAACAATACAAAATGCTGTTAGTCTCCAAAGACACAGGAAGGAAAAACAATGGCGGAAGCGGATATTGGATGTCTCACACCTTGTACAATTTCCACCAATAATGGGATTAATGACTTTAAAGCCATTGGCTCAAATCTAAACCATCCCTTAGCTGGCATACCTAATGTAAACATGTACAGCTGTTGAGTAAACATACTCACAATTAATGTGTCAGGGAAAAACATGCTCCAAAAATAGACAGACAGTATTGCACCATTGAGACAAAAACATAGTTATTGTAAGAACCACTTATTGTATGAAATACTTAAAAAAAAATTTAGGCACAGGCAACACAGGCACGGGAGATATTCCGATGGACCCCACAGGGGCGAACAGAGACCTGAGGGGTTGGAGCCAGTGGTCGTTTCCCCCCCCCTCCCGTTCAGTCTCATGGCTAACGACTCTGCAGCGCTGGTCTGTCGAGTCGTTTGGTTTGTTGGTTCAGGGTCAGGGCGAACCGGTCCGTCTCAAGGGCTCCGATTCAAACACAAATCCTTCTAACGCGGTCACTCTGGTTCTCATTGCAAAATAACCCCAACAGGGGAGCAGTGACCTGTAGAGCGAGGTGGGAGGAGGGAGGGACAAGCATTTCAGTAAAAAGAAAAAAAGTCCCATAATGCTTATAATGTTGTTCCGATAACCTTTTTCTACTTCCTGATACCAATTCAGATACCTCAAGTCGAGTATCGAGTATTTACCATTACAGCATCTAGCATTGTAGCTACTAATAGCACTCGTTCTTATATTAGGGGTCTCTTACGATGACGGCGATGTGTAGTCGATTCACTTACTGTTGACAAATACGTTGCATTAAGTATCGGAGGTATTTCCGATACTGGTATCGGTATCGGAACAACTCTAGAATGATGCATTTGACTACAGCTAAAGCAGATGGACCAGTAGAAATCCTTCTAGGCTCTCACCCGGTACCCACATCGTGGAGCCCCTACAGCTCGGTGTCCTCGATGCGGTCCGGGTCGTCGATGGCGTCCAGGCGCCTCTGACACGCCTCCAGGATCTTCTTCCTTGGCCCCAGGGGGAGGTGGATGCTCTTCAGGTCGTCGTCCGAGCACAGCAGCAGCGCCTCCAGGTCGATCTTCTCCCGCCGGAGGAGGGCGGTGAACTCGCTCATGCTCTGCGTGGCGAGGAACACCTCCAGGGGGCTGGACTCGGGCTCGTCGTCGTCGTCCAGCCCCAGCTCCACCTCGTCCCAGGGCAGCTCCTGGTAGTTCCTCGCCTGCAGGCTGCGCGCGCTGCCGATGCTGTCCTGGTCGGCGCTGGGGTAGTGCTGCAGCCGGCTCCGCAGACGCACGGCACCACTCGGCCCGTCGGTGCCCACCACGCTGGACCCCTCCGGCCCCCGCAGGCCCGACAGCCCCCCGCTGATGTAGTTCCGCCTGAAGACCATGGTGCCCAGGCCGGGCCGGTTGAAGAGCGAGTCGTGGCCGGAGTCCGTGCTGATCTCGGAGTAGTCCACCTCCGAGCGGTGGAGGTCCGGCACGCTCATGGCACGCGAGACGGCGTCCTCGTTGTCGCCGGAGAACATGTTGCGGACGTTGCGGCGGCCGCGCTCCCTGGGGGGGGCGTAGGTGCCCTGCTTGACGAACATCACGTCGTTGCCCAGCTGCAGGCCCGTCAGCGAGCGCACGCTCTTGCGGCCGTCCTCGTAGATCTTGAAGGTGCCCTCGCCCTGTCGCCTCTTCTCCAGCTTCTTCTGGATCTTGGTTTTCCCGCGGCCCGTGGCGTGGAGTGTGGCCTGGAAATAGACGGATAGGATACAGAGATATGTCTGTTACAAATAAAACAAGAAAGAGGATAACGTGGCTCCGGAGGTAGAGTGGGTTGGCTGGAAAGACCGGTCACTGAGCCAGACCGCCGTCGGTGTGTTAATGTATGCATGGATGGGTGAATGTTGTAAAGCTCTTTGAGTGGCCGACCGGTTAGAACAGTCCGTTATCTTGCCACTCCGTCCACACCCAATGTGTAATCTCTGTCCACCTCACACGTGTTTACTAGTTGTATCTATGCATGGTACATGGTGGTGTACGACGCCGGGACCGACCTGGGAGTATGGCACGCTGACACTGGCGGCGCTGTAGCGCGGCATCCCGCGGCTCACCGAGCTGCCGCTGAAGCTGGAGAAGCTCATGGCGTCCGACACCGAGGCCTCCACCGCCGCCGCCGACGCCGACGACTCCTTGAGGAAGCGCCGCTCCATGCGCTTGTGGTGCTTCCGCTGGAGCTTGGCGCAGTCCTTGATGCGGCGCTCGGCGTGCCGGAAGGCCTGCTCCCGCAGCTTGGTCACCAGCTTGGGGTTCAGCGCCGTCTGCTTGGCGGCGATGGAGTCCAGGTAGCGCACGCACTCCATGTGGCCCTTGGCGGCGGCCATGTCCAGCGGCGTGTGGTAGTCGTTGTCCAGGCACCACACGTTGGCGCCGAACGCCACCAGGAAGGACAGGCAGTTGTGGTGTCCGTTGGCCGCGGCCAGGTGCAGCGGCGTGTTGCCCCACATGTCGCAGTTGTCCGGCTTCCCCCTTCGGCGTAGAGCGTTGTATAGAAACATTAATACATGTCGGATTCATATCATCGCCCTACTTCGTGCGATATGAGAATCGATACGCTGGCGGCAAATATCGATCTTTAATATTTAAGATTTTTTTTTAAGAATTTCTTTGCATTTGATGCTTTATTCATGAAGAGTTAGACATATCGCACCAGATATCGATGTTTTAATACGGAAAATAAGCCGCTCCGAACAGATTTTTTCCTGCTCCTCGATGTGGCACTCCAAACATGAATGAAGGAAACCTGAACAGAAGTTAACTAGCCAAAGACGAGCTCCAGCACTTTACCTTATCAGAGTCATTTGTTATTCATCGTAAGACACATATCGTGATGTATCGCTATAGGATTGTCTAACAATATATTGATTATTGCAGAATCGCTGTACCGCAATATTATCGGTGTCGCGGGCCATGTACCGTGTATCGTATCGTATCATGTGGTACCCTGTGATTCCCACCCCTAGTAGAGAGGGGGTCAGGCATTACCTTGAGACTCAAGAGTCGTGCAAGACCCATAGGACACGTGTGACACGTACCCTGTGTTCTAAAAAGAGAGGCCATCGATCAGCCAGAGACGGTAAGCGGTTGTAAAGAGCTAAGGTGACATCGAGGTGCAACATGAGCCAGTCGGAGAGTAGCCTACTTCTGTCTGGTTGACAATAACTTCCTCCTACACAATTTATGATTTCTCTGTGTGTTTATGATTGATCTGTGATCCATATGTTGTCCGTGCTACTTGATCCACTGTTTAATGCACACACTGAACATCGTCTGCAAGCCTTTACACAACGCAACCTTAAACAAGGTGTAAAAGGAGCTGAACTAGCTCTGACCGGTGTATTACATTTAGGGCATTTGGCATACGCTTTAATCCAAAGCAATTTACAATAAGTACATTTGACAGAAGAAAGAGGAACAACAATATATCTCTGTCGGTACAGTAAGGATGTTCATAGAACCAAGTGCCAAGCACTAAGAATCACTAGGTTAACCCATTCCCTGCACACAACAAAGATAGCTAGGATAAGAAGCTACACAATGCTCAGTACTATTTTTATGTGCCAGGACGTACAACATACAATAAGTGCGTACACTTAGTGCCAGGTCATACAACCATACAATATGTGCGTACATCAAGTGCCAGGACGTACAACTCACAATAAGTGCTTACATTTAAATGCCAGGACTTACACCATACAATAAGTGCGCAAGTGAATGGATGCTATAACGGCCACAGAGTCCTGAACTCGGTGGCCTCATCGATGCAGGATAAACACCTCTTGCCACGGCCTTCCAAAGGCCTTCTGACCTCCTGATCACCTGGCTGTGGCGCTGAAGTGTTGCAGGGACTTTGTAATCTGACCACCACGGCGCTGCTGACTGCCACTACACTACGGGTGTCCGGTGTCCGGGGGAGCCACTGCGACCGGGCGGGCCAACCGTCAGGACCACGACGGTGGAGGAAGAGTGACGTCGGCAGGACAGATTCCTGGACCTGCGTCCACCACAGAGGAGGAAACTAAAAGACAGCGGAGGCGTTTGTATGAATCCATAATGCCACCGCGGTTTTATCGCCAAGGAACTCTGTACTTTGTTCGTGGCGGTACATAACACCTCATATCATCTTAATATGTATAAATGTATTCAGTTTAGAGATGAAAATGGATACGAAAACAAAATGTAACTAAATAAGAATTAGATGATATATTTAAGGTAAATAGACCGACATAAGAACTCAACTTTGACCAATACCGTGAATGACATTTCCAGCCTCTCCAAAAATGGATTGAGCACGCACTCAGGGGATGTGTCTTCAGACATATCCCTGGATGTACAGTGGTGCCACATAAAGGTTGCTCAATAATGGATGGCCGGCAGTGGAGCCCGTGCAGGAGCTCGGATCCATTATTGATGGCAGGGTTGTAGGGTTATATGTTGGTACGCCGGAGCCGTCAGACCGACTGGGCCAATGATTAGAGTCTTCTCGCCCAGCCTGCTCCCTGATTTCACTACGGTTACGCCGCCAGTCGTTTAAACGATGACCTGAGATGTAGGCGGTCCTAAATACGGCCGTGGAAACGCGGAGGAGGTCAGATAGTTAGCGAAACGAGAATACAGTCAGAGAGTAAACCAAACAATTATACAGTCAGAGAGTAAACAAAACAACAATACAGTCAGTCAGAGAGTAAACAAAACAACAACAGCTAGAATACAGTCAGAGAGTTAACAAAACAACAGATAGAAGACATTCAAGAGAGTTAACGAAACAACAACAGCTAGAATACAGTCAGAGAGTAAACAAAACAACAATACAGTCAGTCAGAGAGTATACAGAACAACAATAAACTCAGTCAGAGAGTTAACGAAACAACAGCTAGAATACAGTCAGAGGGTTAACGAAACAACAACAGCTAGAAAACAGTCAGAGTTAACGAAACAACAACAAGTAGAATACAGTCAAAGAGTTAACGAAACAACAACAGCTAGAAAACAGTCAGAGTTAACGAAACAACAACAGCTAAGATACAGTCAGAGTTTAAAAAAACAACAACAGCTAGAATAGAGTCGGAGAGTAAACAAACATCAAAAGCTAGAAAACACAGTTAGCCACCATTGCACAACAAATATCTTCTTGAATGAGGATGAAAATTAAACATAAAAACAAACAGCCATTTTGTATGAAGAACTGACCCCCTGAGATAAACGAGTACAACTTGCGGTGATGGTTTCCCATGATGCAATACAAATAGTTTATGATTTAGAGAATTGTTTAGAGGTATGGTCTAAATATAGTCCCACATCAAAACATATCCACATTTATGGATCAATTAATTAATACCCAGCCTCAGCACAGAAGGACATGTTTATGTGCCCCCTTAAACAAACGTGCTGGATGATATATCAGACGGGACATTTTATGAACCAGATACACTCCTACACTATAACCACTCCATATACTATAAGTAGCACTAAAACAATCTTCTCTTAATCTACGGTCTCACGGAGCCCTTGGTCTTGTTAAAATACTATCGCCTCTATTAAGGATGAAGTGAATGTACCTCGCTCGCTGCTGTCAAACTCTGTCAGCTGCCCGTTTATGGGATGTTTGACGAGGCCAGAGGTAAACACCTGCACGGCAGTGTTTGCTTTGGGCCGTGAGAAGTCATGCATGTTGCGTGTCCCGCACATTGTACCACGCTACCGCAATGAATCACGCATTGACCGGCTTCGGTTACATAATTCTCTTTTGTTTTGCATGTTGTGATTTGTGCACATGCATGCGAGGACCTGCAGTGTGGGTCGCCTCATGGGGGCTTCCGTTTGTCGGTGGAAAGCAGGTCAGACAGAACAGAAGACAAGCGGGCCTTTGTGCGGCCACTGGCCCACTTCTCCCCAATCAGATGGGCTTGCATTTATGGTCTTCATGCTTTCTTTGTTCTAAAACTTATTTTCTCGATTGAATTTTTCAGTCAGACGTCAGGACACACATCAGGTTTTTAGGGTTGGTTCATACGAGCTCATGATAGGCTACATGTTAATTGTAAATTCTCTGGCTAATTGCAGCAAACTAAATCATGTAAATTAAAGTCGTTAAGTGTCTGGTTTAGGGGTGAACGGGATGTTTAGAGGTGATGAAAACTTCGGGGCGCCATCAATAGCACGCGTAGGCTACAAACTTTGAAAACCTGTGAGTGTTTGCCTATCCATGAACTGCTGCTTGATACACACCTACACCTATAAAAACCACAGGGGGCGACTACCGTTATCATGACATTTATACACATTTATATCCTATATTAACGTCAGGTTATGAGGCTGAAGGCAGCATACCCTCGTCCGACGATGAGCCGCAGCGCCTCCAGGTTCCCGTGGTAAGCCGCCCATAGCGTCGGTGTCATGCCATCCTCGTCCGGGGCGTTCAGGTCCCTCCGCGTCGCCTCCTTCAGCAGGTCCAGGTACCCGTCCCGGGCCGCCTTATGGTATCGGTCGTTCATTGTACCCGGCTGACACCGTCTCTACCCCCATGCCGTGGGACCACCATCATCATCCACCTCCGGAGGACCGCTGGTTCTGGTCGGGCTGAGCCACTGGCTCCCCGCAAACCCCCGATCACAGCGCTCTGAGGTCGGCCCGACGCACCGGGACAAAGGAGAGCGCTGTGTAACCAGAAGCCGACCACAGGCCGCTCGGGTAACTTCGGCTGCTCCCGGTGGCCGGTGTATACGACTACAGTTAAAGTCCTACTGGTGGTGGTGTTTCACCTGGAAGAGTGCGTATAGGCAACCATTAAGGCCAAGGCCTGACCGCAGCGACCCGGGTTCGATTACAGCGTGGACCCCTACTGCATGTCCTCGCCCCTCTCTCCCTAACTTCCTGTCTATCTCACTTAACATATAAAGGATAAAACCTGTAAACGGACAAAATCCTTAAAAAAAAAACTTCCTACTGGAAGTTAAAGCTTAAAAATAAGCAAAGTACATATTATAACAAACCCTGTGGTGCCCTCTGTTTCATACCTGCAGACTGTTGGTAAGGGATTAATGCTCAGGAAAGGGCATTGAAGGACATTTAAGTAAAACAAACAAACTACAAACACTTGACTGCCTGTTGGAAGCACGCAACACTTAATGATCCTACTTTGCTATGTCCTCCTAAGATTCAGAATCAGTTTTACTTTTATTACCTTATAATATTGTTATTACCTTATTGTACAAGTTCACACGAGTAACACTCTTAGGCTTGGTTCCTAAACAGCGACATAGCAGCAAAAATACAAGATAATACAATAATATTATACATAATAAAATATGTAAAATAGGCCACATGCATGAAAGATTCACAAGTGTGTATTTATATAAAAGGCCTTTTGATCAAAATACTAAAGCTCTAAAGTCTGTGTCATGGCATTCAATCGTAAAGGCACAATGAAGATCTACTTTATGAACCCCAGAGGGGTCGTTATTAACTCATTAACATATTATTAATGTGGGCCAGCTGGACAGAAACAAGAATCCGCCTTCTACGAACAAGATTTGAACAAACAGGTGTGTACAGAGGAGGAGGAGTGCTGAGTAATAAAGTCATAATTCAGAATTTGTTCTCAGAATTCTGACTCAAATAAATGATCTGTATTTTAATCTTAAAACTCAGAACTCAGAATTCTGACTTAAATCGCAAACTAATAATCTTTCTTTTAATCTTAAAACTCAGAGCTCAGAATTATGACTTTATTCTCAGAAGTCTGACTCTAGCTTCAAACTAATATCTTTAAACCCATAAATCAAGATGTTCCGTATGTGTATATATTGTAGGCTTATCTTTATCAACAGAATATATATCTGTGCGGAAAAACTGCATACCTATCAACAGAATAGCATGTAGATCTGTATATATAACAGTATCAACACATTTGAGAGAGTTTACAAAACGTGAGCCCCGGGGCGGTGGAGCGTGACGGGGAAGAATGAACCAGGCCCGGTGCCTAGATGACAATCGAGAGGAGCGCCCATCTGGGCACGCTGACAATGGCCCTTCCCCGCTCATTAGACAAGAGGCATGTTTTATTAGGGAAAAGCTCTCCTCTGTGGTCGCATGAAAGAGGTTTGAGTGCTGAGGTTTGCGTAGAACAAACGACTCAATGCGTGACGCTTATCGGTTCCTTGTGGAGAACAAATAAGAGGATAATATACTGATCTCCGATGTGCAGCCGTTCACGTTAGTCATCTTTTATTCTGAGTTTGGTCTCCCACTTTTTATGGTATTTATTTTGGGTGCGCTGCTCTTAACTTAATGAGAGGGATGACATTTACTCAGTGTTATATATCAAAATATCAAAAATATGCTGTTATTCGGTAAAATAACCGGTTTCTTGTATTTTGGGATGTCCGATAATTAGCCTACTACATAGGTTCGAAAAGAAAACACATTTTTTTTTCCAGGAAAACAGTTCTGAACTTTCAGGGGGTATTATGTGCAAAACACAGTGTGTGTGGTAATAATATAGCGTTGATCATAACAGAATTATTGACATTTATGACCCCTTTGTACACAACCTCCACCCACGAGGCCCGCTGTGGATTGGTATAAAGGCCTGGGATGCTCAGTCGGCCCCTGGGAACCTCGAGAGACCAGGTAGGGTTACACACGCTGACTCACTTGTATTTGTATTTATCTAAATGTTATCTTGGGTGATCCAGGCGGGTATATCTTGGCCTCGTTGTTGAACGGAGTATTGTGATCCAGTTGCTTCCCTGTGTGATCGTCTCCTCGCTGCACACACGCGCTAATGACCGCACAAGGAGATTGCTTGTGAATTCTCAGCCAATGCAGTTCATTATATTTACACAACCGTTCAAAAGTTTGGGGTCACCCAGACAATTTCAGTTTTTACATGAAAACTCTCACTTTTATTCAACAGTTTGCAGCTGTGCTAATATAATTGCACAAGGGTTTTCTAGACATCAATTAGCCTTTTTATCACGATGAGCTAAACAATGTAGGTTAGAAAACAGGAGTGAAGGTTTCTGGAAATGGGCCTCTGTAGACCCATGTAGATATTCAATAAAAAAAATCTGCAGTAAACAGCTAGAATAGGCATTTACCACATTTACAACATCTAGACTGTATTTCTGATTCATTCAAAGTTATCTTCATTGAAAAATAAGGACATTTCTGAGTGACCCCAAACTTTTGATCAGTAGTATATATCAGGGTTATTCCATCGCAAGTCCAAAATGAAGCAACACTTGTTAATGAGGGCAGGCCTGTGGCTGGAGACTGGTCGGGTGGCCACGGCGCGCTTCCCATTGTGCTGTTCTTCCTTCTGGGCGTGGGTACCTGGCAGGTGACAGTCACTCCGGGGGCGTGTCCGTCCAACCTGCTCCTCTCCATAAAACACAAAGTCAAAGTCACTCATCGCCCGCACTGCCGAGAGAGGGATGAGTGTTAAACACGGGACAGGTGTGTGTGACTGACTGGACCCCCGACCCCCCCCCCCCTGAGACCCCTGTGACCCCTGACCTGTGACCCCCGCAGGATGATTGCCAAACAGATGGAGGAGGACCGTCTGTCCAACAGCAGCAGCACCGGCGGCGCGCCGGGCGAGAACGCGGAGGAGGGCGTGTGTGAGCCCGAGCTGGCGCTGGACGCGTCCCACGGCGGCGGCCACGGCCACGGCCACGGCGCCTCGCCCCGGGACCGCACGAGGAACTGGGGCTGGCTGCTGTCGGGCACGGTGTTCCTGAACCTGGTCATCCTGGGCACGGCGCTGGTCTCCGCCTCCACCTTCAACAGCGCGTTGTTCGGCTCGGCCGACCTGCAGGTGTTCCTCATCGTCATCATCCTCATGACCACGCTGTGGATGCTGTACTACCACGTGTACACCTCCAAGGAGGAGCACGCCGTGCTCTACAAGGACGGCCACGCCGGCCCCGTCTGGCTCAGGGGTACGGAGGCATACAGGAGCACACCAAGCATGGACGTATGTCTGTAGGGCGACGGGCCTGGAGCTCTGACCTGGAGGGGCGACCTGTGGCTCAGGAGGTTGAGCGGCTTGGCGGCTGACCGGAAGGTTTCTATTTCGATCCCCGGCTCCTCCTAGCTGAGTGTCGAGGTCTCCCTGAGGCCTAAAAAAAAAAAAAGTTTGGTTCCTGTTGGTTGTCAGTTGAGGTCATGGATAGGGGAATTTATTTTATTTTTTCCAGAGGCAGCGAATGATAGGTAGGTTGTTTTAATTTAAAAACGAGAAAATTCGCTCATCCTTGTACAGAATGAAGAGGTGCTGTACAAAAACGTAATTATAGTTTGCATCAATTATTATTATTTATTATTATTATTAATAATTATTATTATTAATTTGGGTCGCACATAACTTGACAGGGTCGGTCGGAAACTGGAACCAAACAATTTTTTTTTTTAGGCCTGAGTCACTCTGACTGCCTCTGACGAGCTGGCTGTCGCTTTGCATGAATGACTCCTCCATCGTTGTGTGAATGTGCGCACGAATGTGTGAATGTTGGGCAGTATTGTAAAGCTCTTTGTGCGGCCACTGGTCAGAATAGAGCTGCACAAATGCAGTTTGTTTAACATTTACCGTCTGTGCGTCCCCCGCAGCGGGACTGGTTCTGTTCGGTCTGCTCAGCCTGATCATGGACGTCTTCAAGGTGGCGAACTACGCCGGCTACCTCCACTGCGACTCGGCCGTGAAGGTGGCCTTCCCGGTGGTGCAGGCGGTGTTCCTGTTCGTCCAGGTGAGTCTTACCTGGGCGGTCTGATCACTAGGGTCCTTAGGGTGAGCCTCAGCAGACGACAGCGTGACAGGTCCCTCTGAATGACGTCGCGCCCCGGTTTGCTTTCAGACGTACTTCCTCTGGTTCCACGCGAAGGATTGTGTGCAGCTTCAACGAAACATCACACGGTATGAGCATTTAGATAAATTGATTTATTATTAACGATTATTTAACGTCCACCCCACTTTGGTGATAACATACGCTTTCAATTGCTTCAGTCCGGCACCGTAACAGCAGAATAAGTGAAGCAACTATTTTCGAAGGATGAAATAAGATTCAGTCAGAGACGAAGGACACTGCGGACGTTGCATTAGGTCCTTGGTCACGGCCCTAACCCCTGCTTTCTCTCTGCTCCGGTGTTCAGCTGCGGACTCATGCTAACCCTCGCCACCAATCTGATTCTGTGGATGACAGCGGTGACCGAGGAGTCCGTCCATCAGACAGACATCCCGACGGATGATACGTACAACACCTCTAAGCTGTCTACACGGAGGATGTACATTCTGAGAGGTGATTAAAACACTTCACCTCATTTGGGTCGTTGAGGACAGGCGTCGATCCGAAGCCAATTACAAGTGAGGCTGTTGATAATTATGGTGTTACGGTAGCTGCCAAAAAGAGCTTCAGGAACTTAGCACATGAACTTAATAGGAAAGTTTCAATTGCAAGTGCAGATGTTCACGAATCATCTCACCAGAAATAAAATACTGTTTTGTAGACAACCGGAATTGAAATACAATTTTTGAAGGGAGGAAATTCAATGGCAGCCTTTTCAATAATTCGTGTGTGTGTGTGTGTGTGTGTGTGTGTGTGTGTGTGTGTGTGTGTGTGTGTGTGTGTGTGTGTGCGTGTGCCTGCGTGTAAATGTGTGCGTGTGTGCCTGCATGTAAATGTGTGCCTGTAAACGTGTGCCTCGTGTGAATGTGTGTGTGTCTACGTGTGTGTGTGTGTGTGTGTGTGTGTGTGTGTGTGTGTGTGTGTGTGTGTGTGTGTGTGTGTGTGTGTGTGTGTGTGTGTGTGTGTGTGTGCATGTGCGTTCCCTTAGCCAGCTACGGTGAAGACAACTGCAAGTGCAGCTACTCCTCGTGCAGCATCTTCAAGGAGGCGTACTACTACCTGTACCCCTTCAACATCGAGTACAGCCTCTTCGCCTCGGCCATGGCCTACGTCATGTGGAGGAACGTGGGCCGGCTGACCGAGGAGCACGCCCACCACAAGATGCGCTTCCACGCGCGGGACGTGCTGGCGGGCCCCGCCCTGGGCGCCGTGCTGGCGGTGGCGGGGCTCGCCACCTTCGTGGTGTACGAGGTGGACATGGAGAAGGAGGAGAGCGGCGCCCGCAAGGACCGCGCCGTCATGATGCACTTCGTGGTCAACCTGGTGATCGCGTGCCTGCTGTCGGTGGCCAGCGCGCTGGGCTTCGCTGTGTTCCGCCTGGAGCACCGCGACCTGCTGTCGGAGAAGAACCCCACGCGCAGCCTGGACGTGGGGCTGCTGGTGGCGGCGTCCGTGGGCCAGTTCGTCATCAGCTACTTCACCATCGTGGCGGTGGTGGCCACCGGCGCGCGGGGCTACCTCAACGGGCTGAACCTGGCCTGGGCCCTCATGACCATCGTGCAGCTGGGCCTGCAGAACCTCTTCATCATCGAGGGGCTGCACCGCGAGCCGCACCACGAGCCGGCGCCCGTCACCATCTTCTCCAACCCCTACGTCATCGAGGGGCTGGGCGAGCTGGGGGACCCCGAGATGGAGGGCAAGCCGGGGCCCGAGCCGCCGCCGTCGCCCGAGGGCCGCGCCGAACTGCCGCCGCCCGTGGAGCACCGGCACCGGCTGACCTGGAAGAGACGCGTGCTGAAGGAGGTCTGCGCCTTCCTGCTGCTGGGTAACGTCATCGTGAGTACTGAGCCCGCCCAGCCTCCGTCCAAACTGACATGTATATCACTGTGCATATATATGCAGGGGTTCTCAACCACCGGTCCGCGGGCCGGTACCGGCCCACGGAGCAACGGTCAGCGGGCAACAGAGATTTAGAAATGAAGCCTACAAAAAAATATGATAATTTTTACTTCACTTTACTTTACTTCACTTTACTTTACTACAGTGTAGGTATTTGTGTAGGTATGTAGTATGTACCTGAACAAGCACAAACACACACAGACACCCACTAGAGGGCTTCATCCTTTACACAGCAGTGGGCCGACAGCTGTGACACCGTGCTGTGTTCCCCCCTCCCTCCCTCTCCAGCTCTGGATCATGCCGGCCTTCGGCGCCCGGCCCCAGTTCGATCACAGCGTGGAGACGGACTTCTACAAGTTCACCATGTGGGCCGCGGTCGTGAACATCGGACTCCCCTTCGGAATCTTTTACCGCATGCACTCGGTGGCCAGCCTCTTCGAGGTGTACCTCATGTCATAGCGCCGCCGTGCACGGCCCCCATGGCGCCCGGGGTCCGCTGCCCCACGGCCTCCATGGCGACCGGGGTCCGCCCCACGGTCTCCATGGGGACTTGGGTTCCGCTCCACGGTCTCCGTGACGACCGTGATCCCCTCCACCATCAGAAGACATCAGGCATGTCGTGATTCCCGATTCCCCGGAAAGAGTTCCATGGGCCGGCATCAGCGAAAGATGCGCAGTGCAAATCAAACTTTAAAAAAACGTGTGAATAAGGGTAGGAATGCTAACCGGAATATTTTGGGGTATGCTGATTTATCAAATTGATATAATGAATGATCTGACGTAAATGAGACGAAGTGTATTAGGCTGATCATCAACATGCTGATGAGTTTGGGAAGAACAGGGAGGAGTACAACTGTGAAGACATCAGCTCATGATGAGAGGTGAAGGATCTCAAGATTGTGAAGAATCTCAGAGTGGAAGGGAAATACTGATTGATTCAATGTTATTTTTAATGCTGCCATCCTATAAGTCAGTACTTTAAAGAGTATAGTGTAATTTGTACTACAGTTCAATAGCTTGTTTTATAATTTTATTTTTATTTTACCGAACTGTGATTCAACAAGAAATAACTCTACTGCCAACTCTATATAGGACTCTGTGACAGTTGCACTGTTCATATTCAAATATATATTTTATTCATATTTTATTCTTCTATTTTATTACCTATCTTGTTTTGTTAACCTCACTTGTATAGCATATATATATATATATATATATATACACGTAGATATGCATATATATATAAATATATTGTATCTGTATATTATGCAGCTACACCGTGTTACACTACTTGTTATCTTGCACTCTTGAGGGCGCCTCAAGCATTTCATTGCCATGCATGACTTCCCCTCGTTCTGTTATAGCGCTTATGACGAATAAAGTTGAAACTTGAAATGATAAAAGAAAACATCGTTCTTCTGATACATGCATTGATCAATTTATTAGATCGATTGTCACATTCGTTGATATTTACTCAAAGTCCATACGATTTTCGCGGTAACAACCAACTCTTACATGTATGCAAGCCTTCCGTTTGGCCACTTGGGGGCGGTAGAGTTCCTCTGTGGGATAGGTGAACACACTATTGACAACCTTCAGGGTAACGCCTCCGGTCTACAGTTACTTATCTTATGGTTAATGTAAAGCATAGTATATAGTGTAATACAGGGTTATACAGAGGCAGACAGAGGCCATAATATTCCTACGATGCATTCATAATAACTTTGACCTAAAAGTTTGTGTATATACATATATGTAGGCATCTTGTGGTGTGTGTGTGTGTGTGTGTGTGTGTGTGTGTGTGTGTGTGTGTGTGTGTGTGTGTGTGTGTGTGTGTGTGTGTGTGTGTGTGTGTGTGTGTGTGTGTGTGTGTGTGTGCAGGGCCGACGGACTGCGGGGGAAAGTGAGGCAGTCGTGGGGGGGCCCAAGGCAGAGGGGGGGCCCATGGCAAAAAAAAAAAAAAAAATTCGAATCGTCCACCAGCCCATAGTGTTAGGAGTCGCACATGGCCTTGTCTCCCCCCCCCCCCCATCAACAATCGAGGGGGGGGGGGCATCAGTACCTCGTGTATAGGGGCCCAGGATTTGGTGCAACGGCCCTGTGTGTGTGTGTGTGTGTGTGTGTGTGTGTGTGTGTGTGTGTGTGTGTGTGTGTGTGTGTGTGTGTGTGTGTGTGTGTGTGTGTGTGTGTGTGTGTGTGTGTGTGTGTGTGAGAGTTTCTAGAAATAACTGCCTCTTTTTCCTTCCCTCTTGGCGTTTTTGTATTTCCATTTAATTGCAACGCACACAAGCACACACACACACACACACACACACACACACACACACACACACACACACACACACACACACACACACACACACACACACCTCTTTCCATCCGCATTGCGTCCAGCTCAGGCCCTAAGAGGGCCCACGGTGTCTGGCAGGTCGAGTTGTGTTGTTTGGTGTCTATTTATAAAGCCATCACAGTCCGTTCTGCACATCGGTCTGCACGGACGTCCTCCTGTCATATCGAGCGGCAGGACGGGAGGCCGGTGACCAGCAGGGGGCGCGACATGGACGGTTCAGAGTGAACACTGAACCGCATCTGAGCCATCTGAGCACGCGATGCTTTGTGTCCACACCGTTAAGTGGTCAAAACGAGGCCACGCTTGAGCCGGAGAACCCGTATCAACGCAAACACTCACGCTACATAAGGAATGGAAGATGTTATGACATGAAGCAATACATGTATATCGAAATATCTCCCAATGGGACCGACAGTCGTGGAAGGAGCATGGATTATCTCCACGCGTTGGCTGTCATTTTAAACTATTGATTGTTGAATAGTTTACAATGAGAAGGACACTGACACACTAGAGTGGCTAAAAAGTGAATATAGGAAGAGCATTAAAGATATAACGGTCAAAGTCCAAAAGCCGAAGTTTAATTTCATGCATACGTGACTATAGGACTACCGAGTTTTGTGTGATTATTTTTCAATGAGTTCCAACCACGTCACTTTATCATTCTCTCCATTCATAGCCATTTTAATAATGTACATTATTGCTCACTTTTTAAAAAACTTTTATTGACTTATTTGATTGGCGTTTACTGTTTGTCAATTTGGTTGTTTGTCAATTGTCTTTCGACTTCGTGAGCTACTGGATACCTGAATTTCCCCAAGGGGATGAGTAAAGTATCTACTTGCTTACTTACTTAAATAGTTATCAAATGTGGCACAGAATGAGCAGAATGAATTCCCTGGTCAGTACCAGAAGGAAAAGTGATTGATCTCACAGGGGTAGCTGGTGAACATGTAGGTGAGCAAGCAGAAGTACACGACGCACATCAGCATGTAGAGGTAGAAGCATATCTTGTCCAGCCGGCAGGCGATACGGTAGAACCTCTCGTTCTGCTGCTTCTCCTCCTCCACACCCTCCAGGAAGTCCACCACCTTCTGGAGCTGCAGCCGGTCCCCTGAGAACTCCGGCAGCTCATTCCCGGGATCTGGGTGGAGCAACGTTTGAGTGAGACAACGCCTGGAGGTACGCAGGCTTAGAGCCTCACTGCTCTTTTACCTTTTTTACTCTGACACTGTTTATGTGCTGTGGCAACCCGTCTCCGGCCCAGCGCCCCCTTGAGGCCCAGGGGGCCGGTTGTGGAGGCGTACCACAGATTTGGCACAGAGGGCGCCAGTAAGAGCATTGGTGCCAGTCATTGAAACGCGGAGCACCTGGGGAAGATTAGGTGGGGAAGCAGGTGGGGAAGCATGCTTTAAAAAGCATGCTTCCACACTCATTCAGGGCTCTCCTGGTTCGCGTGTGCGGAGAGACCAGTCTCCGTGGGTGACGTGATTCCACCCGGAGGAACAAGACTGTGGATTCCTCCAAAGCTGGGTTTTGTTTGGTTTAATATTAATATAATTCATGTTTCAATAAAAGTGCCATTTTGGCTTTAAGTCAGGGAGGCGGCTCACTCACCAAGCCGGGTTACCAGATATGGTGGAGGATGCGGGCAACTCGACCAAGCTACGGACCATTTTTTAAGTGAACGCCCGACTTCCAATGGAGGCAGCTCGACCAAGTTACAGATTTTCCTTTTCAATGGATGAACGAACCCCAATGCAGAGCCTCGACCGAGCCACTGGTTTTCCAGTGGACGCCCCAACGGAGCTGTGGCTGCCACCCAGAGAGAAACGGAACTCCTCCTTCTCCGAGAGGCGGTCCAACGGCTCAACAACGGGCCAACCTCAACGACAGGACCAAGCAGATCCATCAGAGGCCCGAGGAGAAGGTTACTCTGAACGGCGAGATCCAGGACCTCAAGGACATGCTGGAGGTTAAAGATCCCATGCCATTCTATTTTATGATGCTTTAATATAGGTATTAGTGGGCCACAAACACAGTATTCAAAGACGTCCCCGAAATTCAGCCGTGGTGCAGAGTTACAGTCACTCCGAAACAGTCGCACATTGAGCTTCCCTCAAACGCGCTGTTTCGGTGGGCGTGTCAAGGCAGGTCAATGAGGGGTGTGGGGGTGTGGCCCTGAGCAGCTTGTAGCCACTACCATGCGCTCTGTATACGGTGGGCGTGTCAAGGCAGGTCAAGGAGGGGGGTGGGGGTGTGGCCCTGAGCAGCTTGTAGCCACTGACAGTACCATGCGCTCTGTTTACGGTGGATGTATCGCAATGGCTCGTAAAAACCCATATTATCCATAGATATCTATATCATATAATATATAGTATATATTATCACCTGGCCCTGAGCAGCTTGTAGCCACGGTACCATGCGCTCTGTTTACGGTGGATGTATCGTAATGGCTCTTAGAAACCCATATTATACATAGATATCTATATCATATAATATATAATATATATTATCACGGCCAAAAGCTGTGTGAGCCTCCAGACGATAGGTTATTATGAATCTCAAACGACCGCGTCTACTTCAGATTGATGTGGAAGTGGAAGAACCAGAGACGTCGGAGAACCCGACGAAGTCCTTTGTGATTCATTATATCGTCTGGACGCGCACACAGCTTTTGGCCGTGATAATATGTATTATTTGATATAGATATCTATGTATTATATGATATTATTTAGATATAGAGCAGAGCTCCAGGACTGTAACGCAAGTGTTGTAGCCTACACTTCCTTGTTATTTGGATAACCGTTCTGCTGTTGGTGTGATGGCGCATAACACGTCGGACTCTCGTCTCTGGTATTTCTACAACGAGACTCGTAGTGGGGGTTATCTCAGCCATGGTTGAGAATGAATTGGGGGGAAAGGAACTTTGGCTTTGACTCCCTGAAGTAGGCTACATGAACCACGACATGGAGGAGAAAAGGATTGTTGGCCGCGAATGTATCCCGCTTGAGCCCTGCTTCCCGCCGCCTCGGCAGCGGTCAGCGCTAATCACCGCATCCTGAAGCCGAGGCGATGGTCCATCGGCAGCGAGGCTCCGGCGGGAGACGACCGCGGTCAACAATCCCTTTCTCCTCCATGTCGTGGTTCATGACTTCAGGGAGTCAAAGCCAAAGTTCCTTTCCCCCAATTCATTCTCAACCATGGCTGAGATAACCCCCACTACGGGTCTAGTTGTAGAAATACCATAGACGAGAGTCCGACGTGTTATGCGCCATCACACCAACAGCAGAACGGTTATCCAAATAACAAGGAAGTGTACAACACTTGCGTTACAGTCCTGGAGCTCTATATCTAAATAATATCATATACTACATAGATATCTATATCAAATAATACATATTATCACGGCCAAAAGCTGTGTGCACGTCCAGACGATATAATGAATCACAAAGGACTTCGTCGGGTTCTCCGACGTCTCTGTTTCTTCCACTTCCACATCAATCTGTAGTAGACAGAACCGTGCGCTGCCTGCTGCCTGCTGCCGGCGCGAGGCACCACCGCCCGGCTGCCCGCTGCCGGGCGGTGGTGCTTCGCGGCGGTGGTGCCTCGCGGCAACCGGTGGCAGGCAGCATGTCGCAGTTCATGTAGTTCGATGTCGTTCTGCCATTGCATTCAAAATTCTGTAACTAGCCTGTTACTACGAACTAAGCAACTACCGTACACGCATTAGCATTTAGCACTAGCTCAATCACGACTCCTTCAGAATTCTTGTGGGTGGTTACGAACCAACCAAGTGGGCAGGGCCATGAATAATAATTTGACAACGCTACGTCACAGTGTCACCTTATCCAGATCGGCTAATTTCTTCTGCCTTTTTCCTTTCATTGCCTATTGCATTCAGCAGACAAACTGCATAGATTTCAAACTTACCACAGCTCACAAACTTATTCAGACCTATGTTATTTAACAAACAATAGGAAAAATGTGATTTTAATGGCATGGGCTCTTTAAGGAGTGGAAGGTCAATGACCTACAGAACAGGATGGAGAACCTGCAGGAACAGCTTCGGGACAAGAAGAAGCAGATGAGCAGCCTGGAAGAGAGGGTCAGGTGAGTCGCAGCAGGTGGACACCTCCAACACAGACTCTGCCCTCACCCTGTTGGAGGAATCCCTCACTGAGAAGGAGCATATCAACTAGCGGCTGCAGGAGCAAAGGTTCCAGGATGACCAGGATGCTCCTGTGCTGGGCAGCTATTGAACCTCACCCAACACATTGAGGACGGTTTTGTTTGCAATCTCATCACCGGAGCAGCCTTCATAGACCTCACCGCTGCCTACGACACTGTCCAGCACCGCACCATGATCAGGAAACTTTTTTGACATGACTGGTGACCTCGACCTGTGCCAAGTCAACAAAAGCCTCCTCAACAACAGGCGCTTCTTCGTTCAACTAAACGATAAGAAGAGCAAATGGAAAGCCCAAAAAGAACGGCCTACCACAAGGCAGCGTATTGGCCAGTGCTTAATTTGAGGGGGAGCAAGGGGGAGCGCGCTCCGGAAGCTCTGACGTGCGCTCCGCCAGCTGGATCTGGTGTGTGTGTGTGTGTGTGTGTGTGTGTGTGTGTGTGTGTGTGTGTGTGTGTGTGTGTGTGTGTGTGTGTGTGTGTGTGTGTGTGTGTGTGTGTGTGTGTGTGTGTGTGTGTGTGTGTGTGTGTGAGGGGCTAATACTGTGTGCAATTAACTTTATTATTATTATGGTTTTTGTGGTATTCTGGTATTGTTCTGGTTAATAATATGTATCTATTTGTTAACGTGGCCAAGTTGTCATGCCAGATTGTTGTTCTAACTAGGCCTACTATAATCTATGAGGTAGCCTATCTATTTGTTTTCATCTTTTGATGCGACGGAGATCCATTTTCAAGGACTTGGTGTATTTTGTTGTGTTGAGAATACAATGACTCAATGACGCACCTGCGAGTGCATGACATATTCCTCAACTGTTAGTAAACAACGGTAAACTTTATAACGTGTGGCTGTGTGTCTCTCCAACCTAACATATGTTTACTATTTTTTTCTGGGTACATCCCCATTCACGAGGCTTTAGTAGGCTAATTTCTTGCGATGTTGACTAAATAAGTGTGGGTTGTTCGAAAGCGCCCACCAGAGCCCCCCCCCCCTCCCCCGCCGCTTTTTTTCTACTCGTCCTCAGCGCTCCGGGAGCTCCCACTTGACAAATTAAGCACTGGTATTGGCCCCCCTCCTCTTCAACATCTACACCGACGGCTAACCCCTCCCTCCGCAATGTTGGCGCTTCATGACGACCTCTGCATCACCACCCAACAGGAGAACTTCTAGAAGATCGAGCATGTCCTGGAAAGCACCCGCCAAGGGATGACAACCTACTACATAACAACCACCTGAGACCCAACCCATCAAAAACCCAAGTGTGCAGCTTCCATCTTAATAATCGAGATGCAGGTAAAGAACTTCGCATCTCATGGGAGGGTCACAAACTCTCAAAGCACTCCCAACCCATGTACCTCGGAGTCACACTCGACAGGAGACTCTTTCAAAACCCGCTCATTCAGGCGAGCCCTGAATGAGTGCGGAAGCAGGCTTTAAAAAGCCTGCTTCCGCACTCATTCAGGGCTCTCCTGGTTCGCGTGTGCTGAGAGACCAGTCTCCTTGGGTGACGTGATTCCACCCGGAGGAACAAGACTGTGGATTCCTCTCAAGCTGGGTTTTGTTCGGTTTAAGTGCCATTTTGGCTTTAAGTAAGCTCCGGTTCGTGTGCTGATTGGAGGGAGGCGGCTCACTCACCAAGCCAGGTTGCTGAAGTGCGTATTTGTACTCTTAATGTTAATATGCATGTAGTTTGTACGTCCTTGCACAAAAAAAAAGTACTTAGTATTGTGAAGCATCTTGTCCTAGCTATCTTTGTGTACGAGGAAGTTAACCTAGTGATTGTTAGTGCTTTGCACTTGGTTCTATAAACATCCTTACTGTACCGACGGCGATATATATTGCTGATTCTCTGTCTTCTGACAAATGTACGTATTGTGAGGCGCTTTGGATAAAAGCCTCTACTAAATGGCCTGAATGTGGATATCAAATGTAAATGATGTTCTAAACTCAGTCTGGTTCTCGTCCGCTCTGTATCTCTGTGCGTTGCACTAGAAGCGTACGTGTTGGTGGCGTGTCGTGTGTGTCCGTGTGTCATGGGAGCGTTACCTTTCTTCTCCCCCTCCCCCCTGGCCGATGCCTCCTCGTCTGGGTCCTCCCCGGGCTCGGACGGGGCGGACGGTGTTTTCTTGCAGCAGAGGAGGGGGATCATGAGGCCGTCCTTGGCCACCCGGGTCAGCAGCATGGACGCCGTCATGCTGAGCACCAGGAAGACCAGACACACGCAGAAGTGGATGCCTGCGGGCAGGGAGAACGGTTAGAGCCAGTCACATCCACCGGAGGGCAACTCAACACGGGGATCGCACAACTGTGTCATTGTATTTGTGTGTGTGTCTGTGTGTGGGTGTGGGTGTTTGTGTAGGCAGGTGTGTGTGTGTGTGGGGGTGTTTTTGTGTGTGTGTGTGTTTGTGTTTGAGTATATGCGTTTGCTAGGTGCGTGTGTGTGTCTGTGTATGCCTGTGTGTGAGTTTGAGTGAGCACAAGTGTTTGTGTGTGTGAACGTAAGTGTGTGTGTGCGTGTGTGTGCACGTGTGTGTTTGCATGTGTGCGTGTGTTGGCAATGTGTGTGTGTGCGTAAGAGTGTGTGCGCCACGGACGGAGGATGGGGCTGCACTGGCTGTCTCCGGGCAGCAGGCTGTTGAGGATGAGGAGGAACATGATGAAGCTCAGCGCCAGGGTGACCTTGAAGGAGTTCCTCTCGCCGCCCCCTAGTGGCAGCGCGAAGCTCACCACGTCCACGAAGAGGATGAGGATACTGGGCAGGATCAGGGAGATGAAGGGGTTCATGGGCTTGGTGCTCAGCGACACCTGAGGGGGGAGACGAAGGTGACATCACAGCCCTGCTGGGATCCCCTCGGAGAAGCTTACCTGTTCAGAGTTCACCGGGACTCTGCATAGCCACACACACACACACACACACACACACACCCCTCTTATTGTATTTACGTCCGGGCACTTAATGTACGCACTTATTGTGTGTTGCACACTTAAAATTTGTGCTTGTGATTGTTGGCACTCGGCATACGCCGACGGCAGAGTCAACCATGCACGGCGACAGCCAGCTCTTCAGGAGCAGTTAGGGTTAGGTGTCTTGCTCAGGGACACATCAACACTCAGCTGGGAGGAGCTGGTGATCGATCTAGCAACCTTTCAGTTACAAGACAACTGCTCTACCGCCTGAGCTGTACCGACAGAGACAAATTGTTCTTATTGCAAGTCGGTTTGGGTAGAAGCTTCTGCTAAACGCCCTAAATGTAAAAAATGGGAGTAGAAAGGTGAGTTTGGCGCTTCATGGAGGAGGTGATGGAGGCTGAAACCCACCATGAGGAAGTGCTGACCGGCCCCTCTCTTCTGGACCCACACCCAGTCCGTGCTCCAGTCGCCCTGCTCCCCGTCCAGGAGATGAACGTCCTTTAGTTTGAGGTCCATCCCGCACCCTGCATCACATGGTCCGTTCTTTAACATCTGTGTGTGTGTGTGTGTGTGTGTGTGTGTGTGTGTGTGTGTGTGTGTGTGTGTGTGTGTGTGTGTGTGTGTGTGTGCACACGTGTGTGTGTGTGTGTGTGTGTATAATAATACATTTTATTATTATACACACGCGCGTGTGTGTGTGTGTGTGTGTGTGTGTGTGTGTGTGTGTGTGTGT
Source organism: Gadus morhua (assembly GCF_902167405.1). Taxonomy (NCBI): domain Eukaryota; kingdom Metazoa; phylum Chordata; class Actinopteri; order Gadiformes; family Gadidae; genus Gadus; species Gadus morhua. Next base: position 1,296,206 of record NC_044049.1, read on the forward strand.
GTGTGTGTGTGTGTGTGTGTGTGTGTGTGTGTGTGTGTGTGTGTGTGTGTGCGTGTGAGCGAGCACCAGTGTGTGTGTGTGTGTGAGATAACGTGGCGGCCGGGCCGTGTTCAAAGACATTTGTGGGTGAACGGACGAGCGGCGTCTGCTGCTCACCGTCTTTGGACCAGGCCTCGATGGCCACCGGACACATGTCCGAGGAGAAGGGGTACCTGAAGAGGTTCACCTCACAGGTCACCACCACGATGAAGGACATTGTGTGCTTCAACGTACCGTCGCTGGAGGCCAGCAGGTCTTTGGAGCCGTGCAGAAGCACCAGACTCATCCTGAAGACACAGACACAGAGCAGACAGACATACAACTTACGATAAGTTAGTAAGAGGTGTGGGGGGTGGGGGGGGGGGTCTACGTAGCTGGCTACCCAGCTACGTAGACTGGGTAGCCCCGCCCATTCTGTCTGTGATTTAAGTCCGCCCTGCAGAAGGGTCTGGAGAAGAGCAATACAATTCTTTCTGCTTCCGATACATTTTTGCGGGAGACAATCACCCCGTGTGCGCTATTGGCTGGTTCAACACAATGACGACAGGGAAGTGACGGCAAGCAGCCAATTGCATACAGAGTCAGTGGAACTAGGCCCGTTGATCACGCCTCTCTGAGGGAAACGACAGCGGCTTCCCCAGACCAAGCTCAATCGAGCTTGGTCTGGCAATAGCCAGACTAGGGGCTACACAGAGTTTAGGTGAACTGCGTTCCTGACGTCGGCGGGGTCACGCTGTGGGTTGAGTGGGTTTTAGGAGGGTCAGGACTCACGAGTTAGTCACCGTGAGTTCTGGAGTCCACACTTTGTCCACTGGCAGGACCACCGACTCATAGTCGTACTCTGAGCGGTTCCAGGCCAGCTCGGGGTCGGTCCATTCCTGGTTTTGGTTTGGATGGCGTTAGTATGTTTGGTTCAATATCCTGCTTTATTTATGTTTTTTATGTAATGGTAAACGCACTGCGTATACACAGCGCTTTTCTAACCAGCGGCCACTCAAGAGCGCTTTACAATACTGCCTCACATTCACCCATTCATGCACACATTCACACACCGACGGCGGTGTCAACCGTACAAGGCGACAGCCAGCTCGTCAGGAGCAGCCAGGGTGAGGCGTCTCGCTCAGGGACACCTCAACACTCACAGCTAGGAAGAGCTGGGGATCGAACTAGCAACCTTCCGGTTACCAGCCAGCCCGATCTATCTCCTGAGCCACATGACGCCCACAAACACCTCCTTTAAAGCTTTAAATACATCAAAAGATCAAACTTACCATCCGGGCTTGCATCCTACTGGTGAAGCGAAGATTCTTTGTGTCCTACGGTGAAATAACATGGATCTTATATTGTTGCGGTTCTGTTTTTTTAGAAGGGCTGGTATTCTGCTGTTTTAGGATAAAGAACGTAGAAAACGTAAAGGGTGAAACTTACAACGGACAGCGTTTGGTACTCGATGAAGGGAACTTTCAGAGTTTGTTTGCATTGGTCGGTCTGGGGCTGGGACAGGAGCTTCCTGTCGATCAGAGCCTGGGCGAGACAGCGACGAGTCGTACATGCGGCAGACGCCCTCGCACACACTAAGAACACACCAATGGACCCGGTCAGTAGGGGATAGAACAGCAACACATACCGGTGCACATCCTACACACACACACACGCACGCACGCACACACGCACGCACGCGCACGCACGCACGCACGCACGCACACACACACACACACACACACATGCAAACACACACACACACACACACACACACACACACACACACACACACACACACACACACACACACACACACACACACACACACACGCGCGCAAACAAAGAAGCACAAGTAATCGCGGGGTCCTAATGGGTCCTAATCCCAACCAAGTAAGCAGTCCCAGTGACAAGGAGGGATTCAACGGGTTGAACCCCTTTATCGTCTATAAGTGCGTTTAAAAGACAAACTCCTAGAAAAACATTTGATATTCAGAGTGACACTCACCTGTGCTGAGAAGTATCAGTAGGAACAGCGTGGACACCCCCCCACCCCTCATCCTTCCGGCCCTTAGAGTCAGAGTAAGGCACAGGCCTCTGAGAGGACTCGATCAACGTGCGGGCAAACGTCAAACTGATGACAAATGAGTTGCCCTGGCCGTCCCTATCCTGACGGGCTGCCGACCGGGGCACCTTTTAAAAGCCTGCGCGACGTGAGCACACACCCCACCAAGTGCCTGCAGCCTCACGGCCACAATGGGAGACAATAGGATGCTCAATGCGATGGACGGGCCCCGGGGCCCGTCCTCTATGCTGAGTAAACAACTCACAGGCCGCGGCAAAGGACTGGTTTGTTTACTATGTGTTGGCCCATAGGAGATGGCTCCTGCTCCAGCTGGGCATTAATTAGTTTTATGAACCTCGTCATTCTGCATGAGGGACAAAGAGACCGTGTGTGGCGGCAGTGGTGGATGTGAACGTCTGACAGGCACGCACACACGCGTACACACATTCACGCGGGCGTGCACGCTCACATACTCACACACACACATACACACATGCACACATGCAAGCTCACACTCACATACGCACACACACTCACATGTGCATGCATACGCATACATGCACACACACACACACACACACACACACACACACACACACACACACACACACACACACACACAGCAACACACATACACACACAACCAAGCACACACACACACACACACACACACAGAACCAAGCACACACACAGACACACACACACACACACACAGAACCAAGCACACACACAGACACAGACACATTCACACACACACGTGAGGTGAAGATGTGATAAAGGCTGAATGAAAAGACAACGCTCCGGGGGCAGGCCTCTGTTGTGACAGCTGCTGGGACGGAGAAGAATGAATGACATCATCAAGTCAATCAAACACTGCTGTAGTTAAAGTTGGGAGTTATTTAAAGATTATTTGTGAAGAGTTCTCCGTAAAAATATTTTTTCTCTAATTAACTCTAATTCAACTATTTACAAGATAGTCTTGTACAAGATAATCACCATTCTTTCATCATTACTTATTTTTTTGGAACAGTTGTTATTGTTACAGAGGTTAAAAAACAATATTTTGTGTCACCGATTAGTACAATTATTATTATTACCAATTTGAATTGAAAACAGTTCTTACTCTGAGCGAGCAAATCCTTTGGACCAGGTCTGTATTTCTGATTTATAGATTAAGTGTGGTTGTTCCTAAGAGGGGCGGTCGTTTCACTTCTGCTGGTGGAAACTAGTCAATTATTTCTCGAAGGAATGTTCCTTATCTTCTTCCCAGAATGTCCCGTCACGTGAAGGGGTGTCACGGACCACAGTGTTTACCATTTATCTCCAGACAAGTCGCTATCTAGCAGAAGATGTCCCTCACGGCCGCGCTGTGCTCACGTCGGGACACCCTCGGACTCCAGTCAGGGATCTGAGTGGTCGCTCAGGAACTCCTTATCTGCCTGTGGGTTCACCCCATCCCAAACCAGGACACAGAAGTAAAGAAGTCCTCCGGTCGATACGCACAGAGGAGCAAAGGTTAACTTTCTGTCTAATGAATTATGGAATAAAGTGGGCTAATACCATCGACTCTCAGACTTCCATTTCTACTTCCCCACAAACACAGAGGGTATATTCTTTGTGTCTGGGGGGGCGTACACCATCGAAACACGGCATGCACCATAAAGTGAGCTCCAGAGAGCTGAGGTCGTCTGATTAGCGGTCATTGAGCGGGGGGGGGGGGGGGGGGGGGGGGGGGACTTTGCCTTGGGCCCGTACAGAGCCTTCAGGGTCACCAGAGCGGGCAGACGCCTTGCAGCAGACAGACACCTTGCAGCAGACAAACACCTTGCAGCTGACAGCGTCTACAGGTGAGCAGCTGACAGTGTCTACAGGTGTGCAACAGTCAGACAGCGTTTACAGGTGTGCAACAGTCAGACAGCGTTTACAGGTGAGCAGCTGACAGCGTCTACAGGTGTGCAACAGTCAGACAGCGTTTACAGGTGAGCAGTCTGAGGGCTGAACCAGGCACCCTGTAGTCATGTGTTATGGGCGTTGATAAAGGCGTAGCAGTGAGCGTAGGGGTCTTGGTTTTTCTGTACATTTTGTGATGATGATCGATCACGTCTACTCTAATTTGTATCACTATGATGTTATCTTTGCGATACGACTAGTGAATCAATAATCCAATGCTCTGCCAGATTGGGTTTGTTTGTTCTTTTTGTAGTTTATTCAAATCTGTTTACTCTGCTTATCTCGTTCAGCCTTTGTGGAGTTATGATTCCAGGTTTATTGTCAAGGTGAGTAGGCCTACAGCATGCTTACATATACATGACACACATAACACACATAAGATACATACACAAGATATGTTTACTGTCTACATGAATGTTTGTGATTGCATTCGTGAGGCGGAACTCATTGATTAGTAGGATTCCAATCTCGTATTGTCTGTGTCTTTGACAGAACCGGTGACTGAACTGATAGTTGAGTTGCAACATTACACAACTGAGACTTTGATGAGCCAGGATAATTAAAGACGCTTTATAAACTTACAAGAGGAACACTGTCTTGTTTACCATAAAACCTAGACAAACATTGACCAACTATCCTCAAGTATTCGATTTGAGCCATAAAGACGCCCTTATAAAGACAACTTCCTGATGGTAAGATAGCAAACATGGTTGTAAACCCACCTTAACTCACAAGTGAAAAAGCTCACAAGACATTTGTCCACACTCAGGGTAGGAAGGTAAACTAGCGCCTCATCAGGATTCAGACCATCGTTGAGGTAAGTGAAGGGATACGATTTATTAAGTCTTATGTGCAGACAAATTTACAGTTCAGATAAAGCGACCTAATGTTTCAGAGTCATTGAGGTTACATTTGGAGAGCAGAGATTTAATAGGTGATTTTAAGATAATCATTTACCTTCCTTAAGGGGGAATGTGAACCTGTTGCTTAACGAACCATGCTCAATTAAAACATGAAGAGAATGAAAGGGTCATTCAGAATGTTTGTGGTTGGTTTTTTGGTTTGCTAATGTAATACATTTAATGTTAATGTAATCTTAATTTCACACCTACCTTTTTTCAGATGATATTATATCCTTTTGAGTTTAACCTGTGGTACCTTTGAGAATGTCCGTACTGGGCATAAAAAACCTTTTTGAAACTTGAAGAATTGTGAATGAAGAGTTTGAAATGAAGTAACTCAAATAAATAGATTGAGCAATACTTCATCAAGGTGAAATGTGTTTTACACATCTGCATCACAATTATGGAACTGTTTGTTTTGAAGTTCAATTTCCCATGTCCTACTTATTTGTCATTTATTATCTTGGTTATTATCTGTATCCTTTTTGAAAAGATAAGCTTCAAAAGTGGTATGCAAGTTTATGACATGAAGTTGATCATTATAACTAAGTCACTTATCTGTGTAGTTGTATTTCACGCTCCTAATAGATGCCGTTTAAGAAACACTTACACACCAAATTGAGTTCAACGTTCAACCGGCCTCCACCTTGTTCCCCCCCAGGAGGTCGAAGGTCAGCCCGGGTTAAGATGAGCTCCGCCGGGGAAGAGCGCGTCAGCATCGACACGTACACCTCCACCACCACCACCGTGCACACGCTGGCCGGCCACCGGCCCCCCCCGCCGGCCCCCCCGCGGCCCGGCCGCCGCCCCCGCCGCCTGCGCTTCATGAAGCGCGACGGGCGCTTCCAGGTGGTCTTCAGGGACGGGCGGGGCAGCTGGAGCCCCTACCTGCTGGACATCTACACCACCCTGGTGGAGACGCGCTGGCGGCTGATGCTGCTGCTCTTCTCCCTCTCCTACATCCTGTCCTGGCTGCTGTTCGCCCTGCTCTACTGGCTGATGGCCTACGCCCACGGGGACCTGGCCCCGCCCCCGGACGGCGGCGGCGGCGGCGGGCCGTGCGTGGCGAACGTGCGCAGCTTCACGGCGGCCTTCCTCTTCTCCATGGAGACGCAGGCCACCATCGGCTACGGCTTCCGCGGCGTGACGGAGAACTGCCCGGCGGCGGTGGCGGCGGTGACGGTGCAGAGCCTGCTGAGCTGCCTCGTCGACACCGTGGTCATCGGCGTGGTCGTGGCCAAGATGGCGTCTGCCCGCCCCCGCGCGCTGACGGTGGGCTTCAGCCGCTGCGCCGTGGTCAACCTGCGGGACGGCGCCCTCTGCCTCTCCTGGCGGCTCGGCGACTTCCGGGGGAAGCAAGTCGTGGAGGGCGTGGCCCGCGCCCAGGTGGTGCGCTACGTCACCCGGCCCTCGGGGGCCGTCGAGGTCTCGTACCGGGACCTGGAGCTGCTGGACCGCGATGTGGTCCTGGCCACGCCCGCCACCGTGGTGCACCGGCTGGGCCCGGGGAGCCCGCTGTACCGCTGGCGCCCGGAAGGGAAGGGGGAGGAGGTGGAGGTGTTGAGGGAGGAGGAGGAGGAGGAGGAGGAGGAGGAGGAGGAGGAGGAGGGGGAGTTTGAGCTGGTGGTGTCCTTCACCTACACGGGGGACACCACCGGGACGCTGCACCAGGCGAGGACGTCCTACGCGGTGGGGGACATCCGCTGGGGCCAGCGCTTCCAGGACATGCTGCGCCAGGGCCCCAAGGGCCTGAGGGCGGACTACGCCCTGTTCAACCAGACCTCCTGGGTCCCGGTCCCCCGGCTCAGCGCCGAGCAGCTCCTCAGGGGCGCGGCCCCGGGGCCGACCGAGGGGCCTCGAGACCCCCGCGGGGGAACGGGGAAGACACAGAGACCCCGGGGCCCCAGACCTGACCCGGGTCAGGGCGTGGTTCAGGAGGCTCGTCTCTAGGGGGGGGGGGGGGGGGGGGGGTCCTGTGTGAATAAAGACTGAATAAAGACCCTGTGTGAATAAAGATAATATACGTTATATTTAAGATTATGCATTTCTAGGGTGTTATTTATGTAGTTGTGTCCCTCACCATGAAATGGTGAGGCTTGTTAGACATGTATTTTTCCTTTCTGTGGTTTTCTATCGGGGATTGGGTTCATTGGGGGTGTTCTTTCATATATTTCTGTGTATAAATAAAACGTGTAAGTAAGTGAGTGTGCTCTTGACTCTTGAGTTCTTATGTCACCATCACGTGTCTTCCATTCATAGCTGCTATTCATGATCCCAGCCCCGCATAATGCACAATACAAAAAGGTTTCCCTCAACGGCAGCAAAACAAACAAACAAGACAACACAGGACACCCGACAGTTTAATAAGGGGAGTGTCAGTAAGTGTCTTAGGACACTTATCAGTCGGGTTAGGGTTAGGGTTATTTTAATGATAACTGTATTGATTAGTCAGTCTGCCCATCTAAATTTGAACGCGATGGAGTTTCTGCACCAACGCTCGGCTGAGCAAGGGGGCATGGCTTCTCCGTCATCACTTGAGATCCGCAGGCGCTCCAGCTTCCTATTGGCCGGCTGGCTCCGAGGGGGCGGTGACGGGCACGTGTGTTTTTAAAGTGCGTCCTTGTAAACCCAAACAACTTCTTCAGTATCGCTGAAACGTGTTATGGCACAATTTGTAATGTCTGACATTAATTTGAGTGCGTTTAAAATAACGGCCAAGAGAAAAAGGACCAGATTTGGAAATGTTATTTTGCATGAGACGCTTAACCATAAAAGCGGGAGATTTGTGCAACAGGAACTAACAGGTAGGCCCACCTGAGAATCATACCGTGTCAATATATATGTCCGCATATATATATTTTTGTGGGCATGCAATTGATGTGTTTGTTGTTTTCCTAAACGTGTGACTGAAGTCAATTACCATAAGCCTAACCCATCTCTGGGAAAGGCTGTTTTAAAAGTTGTGCAGTATGGACCGAGGTGGATGTGCGTCGCCTGTGCGTTACTCAGGACGCACGCATTATTTCTGCTTCTTATTCACCTGATAATATACGAGATCTATTTCTAATCGGGTCGCAAGTGCATTGCCCCAACTTTGCTATTAACTTTTAAAGTGAATTAAGTCTTACCTTTCCGATGCTTTCTTTATGAACAGTCCTTTTAATGAACATCCATTAAAATACACGTATTTGTTTTAATATAAATAAAGCGAGAGGTGTGTTCTCTAGGTCATAACGGATATTATCAATGAGTTATCGATTGATCTCATGTGAAATAGAGCACCGTTATGCAACCAGTTTCCATCTCTCCTATTGAGCACACGTATGCAAACGAGCAATGACAGCTTCTGTTGCTTCTGCTGCAGACTGACAAACCGACAGCCCTGCGTCACTGGATACGGTCTCACTGATTAATTGCGCCCCTAATTAGTTTATTTGTGATTGGGTCCAGTTGCTCTTACACTGACTGAATGTTATACATTGAACATATTTAGAACTCTTGCAGCCTAATTGCACATATTCTTTAGTCACCCTGTGATGAGGGACGGGGAGCCCCTGGTGTATACATTGGGAGGGCTATCATTTCTCCCTAAGTTGGCCTGTAGGCTCATGCTTCAGCCTGATCCGTACCAGGACCGAGCCTTTAGTAAGTGACTCCTGTAGAGGCGCCGTCCCCGCGTGCTGAGCTCCGCGCCTCCATATGTCAGTTGCTACCTAGCAGTGACATCATTAGTCGGGAAAAACAGATGATGCAGAGGGATTTAGCCGGGCGGTGCGCATCTCGTCCCAAATGACCTGTAATCACTTTCCCCGGGTATAAATAGACCTGACAGTTGACGGACAGGAAAAATGACGAAATGATGTTATCCCGTCAAACGTCAAATAACGGTCGATCACCGCACTCTCTCGACCTCTTTCAACACGTCTTCCCCTGAACCCTCCTCCCTTCCCCTCTCTGAACAACAACCCCCAGCGCCGACAGGATTCTCTGAGCCCGCTGCTGAGACCCACAATAGCCATTCTGACCTTCACTCTGTGACAGTGGAGCTCGCGCTGATGGACTGGAGTTTCGGGTGACAGGCAGTTGTTTCGGCAGCAATAAAACATGTCTGCCGTCCCCTGTGTGCCCAGTGTAGACCGCAGTGTCGCACTTTAACGGAGCCGACTGTACTGTACTCTCAGACCAAGTCAACCCCCCCCGTCCCTCCATGCTGCCCCCATCAGACGGTGGCAGGACGCTCCTCTCTGATGGCCTAGGCCCCTTACTTCATTAGCAGCCTGCGTCGTGTATTCAATCCGATTTTGGCAGCGTGGTCCGTGACATCAGAACCGGTGCTAGGACAGAACGCAGGGGAACAGAGGCCGCGCTCGTCTGAGAGGCTTTAGAGAGCACTGTGTGTGTTACCACTCAGCAGACTCCATTTTGACGCAGATGTTTTCCACTCTCCAGTTGAGGCCTTGGTTAAACAATGTGTGGTTTACTTCAACCCTGGTTATAGCTCATCTCTACTGGCTGCTACTGTGTTATGACTGTGTAATGTCAACAGAGGAGATTGAAGCTCACAGGATGTGTGCTACTGTACCAGGTGTCAGATAATCAAACAGGATAATCAATGCACTAAGTATTTACAGGAGAGCGACTGTAGTGATCTCATTGTTTACCTTGATGCTTTGCACCCGGTTGTAATGTGTTTCCTCTCTTTCCTGCACTTGAGGTACGAACTGAGCTGACATGAACTTGATCTGTAATTTGACTCACGGCTTGGCGGACCGACCTACTAATTCATACTTACATTAAATAATAAATGCTCAATTCCCTGCTTTGTCGGCCAATGACATGCTTGCATTTGATGCTTCGGTGGAAAGTGTCACAGATGCTGATGCCTCATTTCTGAATTCAAACACAGAGATACTTTATACTGCCCATAATTGCGTCCAAACAATAGAGTCTTGGCGTCATAAATGCATTATTCAAACATCGGGTAACCACACACCAACAGACAATGATCTTTGCTCTGGTTTCTGCCACTTAGCCTAACACCATTTTCTTCTGTCTGTATTTTCCACAGCACACTTAACTGATGAGGCCCGAAGCCCCCAGGAAGGAGGACTGACCCGCCCACGCCAAGAGTGCACACTCCTGGACTAGTGCAAGAACAGCACCGCAGACCTCCCCCTACCCCACCCCCCCCCCCCCCCCCCCCCCCCCCCGCCACAATCAGGATCTCGGGGTCCCGTCCTCCACGTTTCCAGCTTGAGTTAGTCCCGGCCCTACGTTCAAACCTGTTTCTCCAACGCTTCTTCCAGAAGCTCAGACTGTTCTCGGCAGCGGAGGCGGCGCCGGAGCCCCCCGCCCCGACGGCGGCCATGGGGAGCGTGCGAAGCCACCGCTACAGCATCGTGTCCTCGGAGGAGGACGGCATGAAGCTGGCCGCCATCGCCGCCTTGCCCAACGGCTTCGGCAACGGCAACGCCAAGAAGGTGCAGACGCAGCGGCTGCACCAGAGCCGCTTCGTCAAGAAGGACGGCCACTGCAACGTTCAGTTCATCAACATGAGCGAGAAGGGCCAGCGCTACCTGGCCGACATCTTCACCACCTGCGTGGACATCCGCTGGCGCTGGATGCTGCTGGTCTTCTGCTTCTCCTTCCTCATGTCCTGGCTGTTCTTTGGCTTCGTCTTCTGGCTGGTGGCGTTCTGCTACGGCGACCTGCAGAGCGAGAAACAGATGTGTGTCTCCAACGTCAACAGCTTCACCGCCGCCTTCCTCTTCTCCGTGGAGACGCAGACCACCATCGGCTACGGCTACCGCTACGTCACCGAGGAGTGCCCCATCGCCGTCTTCGTGGTGGTCTTCCAGAGCATCGTGGGCTGCATCATCGACGCCTTCATCATCGGCGCCGTCATGGCCAAGATGGCCAAGCCCAAGAAGAGGAACGAGACGCTGGTGTTCAGCCACTACGCCACGGTGGCCATGCGGGACAGCAAGCTGTGTCTGATGTGGCGCGTGGGGAACCTGAGGAAGAGCCACCTGGTGGAGGCCCACGTGCGCGCGCAGCTCCTCAAGTCGCGCACCACGGCCGAGGGCGAGTTCATCCCGCTGGACCAGGCGGACATCGACGTGGGCTTCGACAGCGGCGTCGACCGCATCTTCCTGGTGTCGCCCATCACCATCGTGCACCAGATCGACGAGCACAGCCCCTTCTACGAGCTGAGCAAGCAGGACCTCCAGACGGCCGACTTTGAGATTGTGGTCATCCTGGAGGGCATGGTGGAGGCCACGGCCATGACCACGCAGTGCCGCAGCTCCTACGTGGCCAGCGAGGTGCTGTGGGGGCACCGTTTCGAGCCGGTGCTCTTCGAGGAGAAGAACTACTACAAGGTGGACTACTCGCGCTTCGAGAACACCTACGAGGTGCCCAGCACGCCGCACTGCAGCGCCCGCGAGCTGGCCGAGAGGAAGAGCAGCGCCGCCAGCTCCAGGAACTCCTTCTGCTACGAGAACGAGGTGGCCCTGGAGAAGGTGGAGCAGGAGGAGGAGCTGGGGGAGGAGGAGAAGGAGGAGGTGGTGAAGGATAAGGGGGGGGAGGCGGCGGAGATCAAGGGGGGCTTTGAGAACGTGGCTCTGGAGGCCATGGAGAGGGACGACCCCGCGTCGGACTCTGACGACAATGGGGACTCTGTGCCCCCAGAGGCGAGGCCTTTGAGAATAGAGTCGGAGATATGACCGCAGAGGGGGTTGATACTACTACCATAGAGTATGTTACCGGTCGGATGAATGTGGCTCCTAATTGCTGACTGCAGTCGAGTGTTCACGGACAAAGCTGGTGTGTTTTGTATGTTCTACTCGCCAGTATCCCCCAACGAAAACCAATACCCCCCATAATTGAGTCAACGACGACAGATAGACGGTTCTATACTTTGGAGCCATTCGCTTCCGCGTTGTTCCAAAAGTACGTTGTACGTTGACTTAACACACCGTTCCGGTTGCTCTAGTTTGTGACATCCACGCTACGCTTTCATTTTAAAACAGCTGTTAAGTGACACACTGGATGAGAAGTTATTAAACCCTACTTGTAAACCGTTTCTTAACCATACCGGCCTTCATATTCAAAACATTTGATATGTTAATGAACTGCGAGGACGGACCAAAGTAACAGAACAACAGTCAATGTTGTTTTGGCCTCCGGTTGAAGTCTGTGGCACCAGAGAAAGGAAAGGCTCGTGTCTTAAAGGACACTGAGAGGTCCGTGTAGGGTTGGGCGAGGACTAGAGCCCCACCGGTCACGTCCTCTGGGGTTAGCGTTGAACGGCTGAGTCACCAGAGCATGCGTTCTTTTATTTATGGAGAGGAATTGGTGAGATGAATCAAGGAGGCTGTGGATCCCCTTTCACCGCGGGTGGAAACGAGGGGCGCCCATCCGTGTCGGTGCATGTTGTCGTCCTCTTGAGAGTTAGTCTCTGCCGTAGAATAGATGAAGGCATTGATTTAAACCCAAAGCATGTATTTAAATCTAATGTCTCAACTGGCCCGTGATAGAATATCAACATAGCAGTCCGCACCTGTTGTTTTATTGATCCCACTATGTCCTTTGACGAAACCTTCAAAATGTTCACCTGAGCTTCCTGGTGGTAATGGCGTATTCAAAAAAAGAAACAAGCGAAACTCCCAAAAAATAGAACTACACCATTGAATTAAAACAAAATGAGGCGACCGATAATTACCATCCAAACTCAGTGTACTTGCATCAATTCAATTCAATTCAATTTTATTTGTATAGCCCTTAATCACCATTACAGTCTCAAAGGGCTTAACAGGCCAAATATTTATGACACTGCATCTTGTGCTCTGAACGAGTCTTAGGTCAGTTAAGAACCCAGTCGCAGGAAGAACCTCCATGAGAAGGTCTCAAAGCAAAGTTACGAGCCTATTCCCATGAATCCACTGGTTTATTCTGTGCTATTGATCGTTCTTACTCTCAAATGTGTTCATCATGCATGCATAGGCGTGTGTGTTGCGAGCGCATCCCTGCGCAGGCATGAATGTGTGCGTGACTGAGCATGCATGCATGTGTGAGTGAATCTGTTTTTGTGTACGTTTGCACACGTAGACACACTTTATCTGTCTTTGTGAAGAGAGAGCGGGACGGACAGAGGGGGGAGGGGGGGGGGGGGGGGGGGGGTCGTTGCACATCATGCTCCTCAATGCATGCTCTCCTGGTCTAAGTATAGCGACACTCGCCACGTGAGCCTTAAAATGCCGTCCCGGCAGCGGACTGCAGTGGGGAGCTTCTGCATTGACACAGTTCAGGACAGTGACAATGGGACCAGAAGCACTACGGTCGGAGCGATGTACGGCCGACCGCCCGGACAGCTCCTGCAAAACCTGACAAAGCACGTGCAATACAGCTCAGAGTCGGAGCCAGGACACTGTGGGACCCAGCCGCACCCCGGAGCTGGAAGTGACTGGAGCGAATGAGGACGTTTATGACGAGCGCTGCTGATTTACATATTGTTTGGTTAGGAAGTAACTTAGGAGCCAAAATGTATTATTTGTCTTTTGAAGTCTGCATTTTGAATAGGACAGCGGTCGCATTCTGCTCTGTTTGTGTATTTGGGGGAGCAGAGAGTTTACCCTCAGAGCATCACGAGAGAGATGATCTCCCCTCGTGCTAGAGATCGCTTCCTTTGTTAGCCAAATGTATAGAAATTGGACCCCTGTACCCCGCCCCCCCCCCCCCCCCCCCCCCCTGCCCCAGTCATGGACGATTGAGACAATAAACCTGGCAGAGAGTTAGCATGCATCATCTGACCGGGTGTGGAGTTCATTCGGAGCAGTGTTGGATCCCCATTTTAACGGCCCCTATTTTGACCGCTGACTCCAGACGGTCTGTTGAAGAGCACAGACATGTCATTTCTTAATGGACCCTTTTGTTTTTAACCATTTTAAATGTGCTGTGTTTTGAAACAGTAACAGATGCACCAAGGCAGGTTTCCTTTTATAGTCAGGCCCTCGAACTCGGGACACAAAATCGACGCAAACGCAAAACAACTGAACCCAGCCCAGTTAAAAGAGACATCCCTGCATTTTAAACCATGAAACAATCCTGCTATGACGACTGGTTTGATCATTTCAACGGAAGCCCCCACTTCCTCCCCTCCTCTCAGCGTTAACGCGACCTCCTCCTTATAGCATCTCTCTACTCCCCCAGGGGTTTTTTATGTTCCGCCGTGGGTCCGTCTGCTCCCCGGGGGCTACAGAGACTGTGCAGGGGTTCATTCTGTTGTTCGGTGACGGTATGCAGACTCTGTACATTAATATATTGTGCAGTTGTTCAAAACTGTAACACATCCTGTTTTCCAATAAAAAAAAAAAGAGAAAATATCTGAACATTTATTGAGCCGTTCAATTCTCTCAACGATCGCGGGTTCGATTCCCGCTGGAGACACAATAAAAAGATCAACTCAGTGTATGTAATACACTCAAATAAGCTGTGTAGGGATTAATAATCTTTGAGGTCCTGTGGCCGGTTATAGAGCAATCTGGGAGCTGTGATGATGAGGAGGGATGTGTTTGGTTGTCGTAGTGACAGCCGTACACACACTGGGCCTCGGATGTAAATCTGTGCAGTCTGCGCCCCAATAGCTCAAAGTGCTCAGGGCATCGTTTACTGTAACTCATGGACCCTCACCGTTTGTTTACGTGGACACACAGAGACTAGACATTACATCTACTGATGCTGCAAGTCGTGAACCCGAATCTGATCTGTTTTGGTAAACTGCGGATAAGTAGAGGGCCTCGTATAGTTTGCCACATTATCGTCACCAGGCGTTGTTGAATCTAAAGTAAATTGCATGTGGTCTGAGTCTTAAGGAGCAGAATGCAATGATGTGTCGTGGTCACACCGCAACACTGTGCAGAACATGAATGGTTAAGTTAAAGTTGTGTTCTTCATTAGAAATGTGTGCGATTAGCATCCATGCAGCCCAGCGGAGACTCGGTCTCACTGGGTTGCACGGAGGCTGGCTGTCCAGGCAGGAACAAAGTACTGAATCGATAGACAGACAGACTGACAGGGCCAATAACAGTACGACACCAAACACAACACACACATCTCTTTTCATTCATTCATTCATTCATTGATCTATGTTTTCTATAAAATGTCCCGAATGTGGAACATGAATTTGCACAATTTTTAAACATTTGCCGGCAAATGCAGTCGCCGTAATTATGGAGTTGTTGGAATCGGCATGTAGTAGATTTTATTGATCAGACTTCAGCAGAGAGACAGCCAGATGATTGGATTTGATTCTACTCTTGCAGCGCCGGAAGCCCGAGGCCTTTTTCCGCATTTGCCACTGAAACGGCATCAACGCTAAAAAATGAAATAGGTGACCATCACACAGGACTACATCAATTATCGTCAAAAGTCTTGCAATTCGTTTTTGTTTGATGCATTTTTTTTATCTTCTGATCGGAAGAATCAGGTAGAACCAGGGATTCTTTGAATCCAGCAGATCGTTCATGATCCAACCTCTGTAGGTCTGCTGGTGGGTGTCAGTGTTGATGTTCTGGTCCTCAGACCAAACCAACAGAACACTGTCCACCAGCACAGGATCGATAGTGGAGCTGACGTGACTCTGACGAGCCAGTCGGCCAATCAGTAGCCTCAGAACTGGTCACGACCTTGAGGTTAAATGCAGGATGCCAACGGCAACAAGAGAAACATGTCGACTCATTCTGTGATCTCTGTGAAGAACAGTGGTGTTTTGTGAATCATTTTACAATGGATGGGACATCATTGTAATGTGATTTTCTACATTCTGTGTGTGTGTGTGTGTGTGTGTGTGTGTGTGTGTGTGTGTGTGTGTGTGTGTGTGTGTGTGTGTGTGTGTGTGTGTGTGTGTGTGTGTGTGTGTGTGTTTGTGTGTGTGTGTGTGTGTGTGTGTGTGTGTGTGTGTGTGTGTGTGCGTGTTTATGTGTGTGCGATTGTCACTTTTGTTTGCGTGTGTATGTGTCTCTTGTTTCTCTTTGCTTGTGTATTTGTCTGTGTGATTGTTGTTTTGTGTGTGTCTGT
>NC_044049.1:1319716-1352216 GCF_902167405.1 Gadus morhua
AATTGTGTGTGCGCATGCGAGAGTATGTGTATTCGAGTGGGAGTGTGTGCGTGTGTTTGTGAGTGCGTGTGTGTAAGTGCATTTCAAATTGTGTCTGTGCGAGTGAGAGTGTGTGTGCGATTTTGTGTCTGTGTGTGTGTGTGTGTGCTATTGTGTGCAAGTGTAAGTGTGTGTGTGAGTGTGTTCTTGCGCCGGTTTGTTTTGGTGGGATCATCGAAGCCTCCGTGCCCAGCGCTCCGGGCCCGAGCGGTTCATTCATGGCGTTCCAGAGCATTCCAGTGGTTTCCCCGAATGCGTGTGCGTGTGTGTGTGTGTGTGTGTGTTCGTCTGTGTGTGTGTGTGTGTGTGTGTGTGTGTGTGTGTGTGTGTGTTCGTCTGTGTGTGTGTGTGTGTGTGTGTGTGCGCGCGTGCGTGCGTGCGTGCGTGTGTGTGTGTTCGTCTGTGTGTGTGTGTGTGTGTGTGTGTGTGTCCTCACATTTCCCTGGCGGCCCCAGAGCGACCGATCTGCCGGTCGATGCGGCGTCGCGCTCAGGGGGTCGATTGAAACACAGAACACCGTTACGCAACCAATGGGAGCGGGGGGCATTAATATACGCACAACATTCCTCACTATCACGAAACACACAATCCTGCAGGTTTGAAACATGGTACCCGATATGAATCGCTATAGTAACGTACCGATAGTAACTGATTCTGTAGATTCAGTGATTATTATGTTGGGCCGTATATGGTGGTTTGGGTCCGTAAGCCTAGATTAGAAAAGGGAGGGACGGATTCCGCTTTGTGGCAGCTGACCCCCCCCCCCCCCTCCCCCCCTCCTTGTGTTGACATCAGCTCATAGTTCTCCCGCCCAGATATTACGTTTCACCTTCCTCCTCGTCTATAACAGTCCTCCAATGTTCGGGGTCGCGGTGTAAACACATACCTGGGCCGTCTGTCCTCCACACCTCCCAGGAAATGCACATCGACACACTTTACTAGAGCGTCCGTTTGGGGGGTCCGGGAATACTTGGGGGGGGGGGGGGGGGGGGGGGGGTGCTTGTTGCTGGAATCTCCAGCAGGGGCAGGAAGTCACCGCAGGACAGATACAACATCTGCAGGGGCTGCACCGGTCAGGACCGGTTTCATCCACTCTCCTGTTGCCATACCGCTATGGATGCTAGCTAGAGGCTACCTAGTCCTGGCGGCTACCTGACCGAGGCCCGGACGCTGCCGCTGACCTGGGAGAAAGGTCTGAGCGGGGTCACGCGTGTTACTGCCACGCAGAGGCGTCGTCAGCCCCTTTTTACTGGGGCACGTGCCCCAGTAAAAGTCTCCAGTGCCCCAGTAAAATTCCATTGATCATTATTAAATTCATCTGCAGAAGCGCCGCTCTCGCTATGGAATCGGCAGGATTCATCAAGTGCATCTCCTGCTGCCTCTGGAGTCTTCAGTCGAGCCTGCCTCTTACCAGCCAATCAAAAAACGAAAGGGGCTACTGTTTTTTTGTTGATCATGTTTCGTTGGAAACCACGGGAGCTGGAAACAGCCCAGAGTAAGTCATCTCCTTTTTTAACGTTACAACAAATTCACAACTTGTTTGACACAAACAATGACAACTTGATTGCTGTTAAAGAATGTTGCCCATATAATTAGCACCAGTTTTTCAATACTGAGCGTCTGTAGCCTGTAGTTTTATAGCACACACACACACACACACACACACACACACACACACACACACACACACACACACACACACACACACACACACACACACACACACACACACACACACACACACACACACACAATGCGTGCACGCACACACGCGGAAAATGAATAATGAATGAAAAATTGTCTGTATTCAAAACTTGAAGTTTTAGTGGACAAAAACTTCCTTAACACAAAAAAGGAAATTATGGATATACAGGGTGTTTTTAACATACTGGATCCAACAATGTTCCCAACACTGACACAGATAATTCAGATCATTGCACTCACAATTCCTGTAAACAGTTGTAGTTGTGAGCGATCTTTCAGTGTGTCGAGAAGGCTCCACACCTGGCTTAGGTCCACCATGGGGCAAGGAAGGCTTCACCAACTTTCTCTTTTGTCCATTGAAAAGGAGCAACTATGCAAAGTGAGTCAAAGCCACGTTATTGACCGCTTTGCCACCATGAAGGCGCGGCGATACAGCTTAATAGTGAAAAAATTATCATTTAAAAAGGCTCTATGCAGTAGTGTATGGCCTTATTTAGTTTAATTTAAGAGCTTTGATGGTTCTAAAACATTTTCCAGGTTGATTGGTGGCAATGAGCCACCTCACCTTAAGTCAGAAATTCTATTAGTTTTAAACCTTGTTTCTTGCCTTTTTAGTACATGTCGTTCTGGCAAAATTATGCTGTTTCCACACAGCTTCTAAATAAATATAGATGTGTAGACTTCTCCTGATAAAGAGGTGAAGGTCATAAAGAGACTTTTTGTTTATTTGTCAGTTACCTTATTTGTAAATCTTTGAGATGTGTATGTGTTTAAATAAATATAATTGTACGGTACTCATGAATCCATCTTTGCGTCTTTACCTTTACCAGTGCTTTAATATAGCCTACAGTATGACAGTGACAATGATTTTGAAGCTCGTACATAACCTTCTGTATCCATCTATTTCATATTGTGCACACGTAAAAAAAAAAATGTTGGCAGTTGGGGGCCTGTGCCCCAGTAAAACTCTAGGTCTAGCAACGCCCCTGCTGCCACGCTGGATTAGATTCGTTTTGACCTTGTGCTTGGGTCAAGGTCAATGCTGACATGATGAAGGTAGTCAGTTCATATTATGAACTGACTACTTCTGCTCAGCCTGACCAAAAGAATAACAAATTATAACTGCTTGGTTTTTAGATGTATGGTAGTCAACTGCCCTCACAGTGTGCACATGAAAACTTTCTCTAACACACATACACACACACACATGTAGACAAACAAACACACACACACTTGCACTCAGAAATGCACACACAAACACAAACACACACACACACACGTACACAAACAAACACACAGACGCACACGCACTTGCACTCAGAAATGCACACACAAACACAAACACACATACACACAGAAACAGAAACACACACACACACAAACAGAAACACACACACACACACACACACACACACACACTGATTAAGGGGCATCACGGCGGCTGATCTACGGTTTCCCGAGGCTGGGCAGGGCACGGGGCCAGGGCCGAGGGCCAGCTGCCTCTCGGGGTGTAATTACGGCGTACTTCAGCCCTGGATCACCTATCAAATCCATCTAATCCAGGCTATCACCTTCACCGTCACACTGCCGCAGACACGGGACAATCACCACATCCACCGCCGCTCTCCACCGCGCTCAGGCCTGGGGAGGTCGTAGATATAGAAGGAAAAGTAATAATAATCATCTCCCGTCTGGGATTAATAAAGTGCATACATCGTATTTGGTCTGATGTAATAGCGACGCAATGCGTTTTTTTTTTTTTTATCAAGGGCGGACCATAGGACACATAATGGGGGTGGTTCAGTCTGAATAGATAACAGTGGATTAGTCTGGGGTTGGTAGCTGCTAATGAGACAATAAGGAAACAAAACCAAAAGGCCGACCTTTCATCATGTAAGTGAAACTTAACGGCAAGTACGACCGATGCTCTGTTTGGGTGATTGATTGATAGCCTGAGAATCTCATCATACCTGTTAAGAGGACTGAGAGCAGAGCCGAAGAGTGTGACAACGATGAAGGGACCGTCAAACAGCCCTGGCTCCCACACCCAGACGGAACCATGTGTCGTAACACTTTGGTTTAAGCACTTTGGTTATGTTCAATGAAACGCCATTTAAGCATCTTGCTGGTACCATCCACCAACTGGACCCCACATGTGGGGGGGGGGGGGGGGGGGGTGATCTCCGGGCCCTAAGTTGAAGCATACAGTGTAACTAGGTCACTCTCGTCCCTCACCCCCAGCTGAGCGCCCGAGCCCGTCCACACGGCCGCTCTTCCCCTCACTCGACGGGGACAACAGTCCACACTTTCCCAGGCGCGTTACGCAACGTCTCGGGACGTCTTCTACCATACTTCAAATCTAAAAGCGTGTCCGTCCGTCCGTCCGTCCGTCCGGCCCCCCCCCCTCCGTCCGTCATTCCTCCCTCCTCACGCGGGAGGCTCTGCCGGCCCTTTGAGTTCCTCCAGCCTGGCGTGAAGGGGGCAGGGTGGAGAGCCGACTCGGGCCCTTGGCCCCCCGAGGAGCCCTTTGTCCTGTGGAGGGCCCCCGGTCGACACTCACCGTGCTGAGAGCACTCAGGCGGCGCCGGGTACAGGAACACGCTGCCCTATTGACAGAACCGCACGCAGGAGGGGCTCTGGGCCCCGAGGGCCGGGCCCGGTTCGGCTCAGACGATGCCTCGAATAGCGCTGAATGGTCCCAGTCATGCGCTGTCAAAGCGGAACGTTATTAATAAAGAACTGTGCTTGGCAGAGTGCCTGTGGTCTTCACTCATGCGCGACCGCGGACTTTAGAGTTATTTGGATTATCTTAATGGCGTCGTTAAGGGTTAATAGTCGAGTTAAGCCACACCGTTTGTGTGACCTTCCCCTTTCATTGCTAAATTCAGCTTTTGACACAAACACTGCAGCCACATGTTTAGCCGGATGGAACATGTTGGCACTGCTTGAGTTTCTGACTGACTGACTGACTGACTGACTGTCTGTCTGTCTGTCTGTCTGTCTGTCTGTGTGTGTGTGTGCGTGTCCGACTGAGACATGGCAAGGTAGAAAATGCTCAAACTATGTTGTTCTGCAAGTCCCAGCTGGAGCCATCAGTGGCGCAGGAATCCCATCAGGTCCACTATCCCTAACATCTCCACAGTTTGCCGAGACACATTTTTGACTCCAAAGGCCTACTCAAAAGGTCAGCTGTCCACCACACAGATTCCACCTGCAGAGACTGAAATGAATTCCACCCAGTGTTGTTTTTTATTGAAGAATAAAGCCTTTATTTTTGTACTTTTTAGTATTTTTTTTTACGTCTTCCAATAGTTCAAGTTTGCTGATCCCACCGGAGAAGGAGGGTTGAGGGGGAGGGGGGGGGGGGGGTGGGGGGGGATCAGCATTAAAACATCCTGCGGACACGACCACAGAAAGGGGCCGGCCAAGGAGAGCGGAGGGGGAGGAAAAAAAGAACGATACAAAACCGAGAAAAATAAAATAAAGAAAATAACAACAAGACACAAAATTAAAAGAGAGCAGCTTCTTTGCGGCTTGCTCTGCGTTTCCCTTCTTATTGGTCGATCCAATGTGCTCCTAATTCCCAGACTAGTTTTTGTGTTTCGATTGGCTGCTAATGAGGGGGAGGGCCGCACTACAGTGTAAACCCCCCAGGTCCAGAGCTCTGGCCCTGGGGGAGAGGGAGAGAGAGAGAGGGGGGCCCGACCATAACAAACCACCATCACAGCTTTGAACACTGGGGGGGAGGAAGGTGCTTTAAAAAGAAATGCCGCAGGTCGAATGCCTCTCGAAGGGGGGGGGGGGGGGGGGGGTCAGTGATATGGTGCATAGTACGGTCACAGAGGAATAGGTGAGGCTGCCCCCCCAGCTCCCCCCCCCCCCACACACTCACCCTCCTCCCCTTCATCCAATGACTCTCCCTACAGATGCTAAAAAACGAACACGCAGAATGAGATTGCGTTCGTGGGGGTTGAGGGGCGGAGCTTGATGGGACACAGCCCTCCACGCGGAAGGACCTGGGAGGAGTTAACCGCACCCCCCCCCCTCCCCAGAGAGTTAGTTTCCCAGATAACAAAACAGCGCCCGGTTACAGCGGGGGGGGGGGGGGGGGGGGGGGGGAAAGAGAGAAAAACGAGAAATCTGGTATTTACATCTTCAACACATAAATTATATCCAACGTCCTGAACGCACACTAAGGCATAAAGATATCTCTGAACATAACGATCTCTGAAAACTAACGAGCGCCCTGGGGTTAGACGACGGCACTGACTCCAGCGTGAGGCAGGCAGGCAGGCGAGGAGGCGCAGGAGAAGAAGACGACGGCGAGAGTCGCCCGAGGAACGTGTTGGAGAACACACATCAGTTCATGAGACGGCAACAGAACTACTGAAATTGGCACAGAATACGGAGATATATAAAGTCGCGAGTTGGATAATGCTGATCAGGCTGATTGCTGATTTGCTGATTTATCGACTACAAAAACACGAAAAAGATGAATGGAGAAAAGAGGGTCGAATCGGTCGGACAAGATGGTTTGTCTACCTGGGGATGACCTCTGACCTCAGAGGGGATGACCTCTGAGGGATAGAAAAAAATGAGGACATCGCCTTCTGGCCATCATGCAACCAGGGGTCAGAACCGAGAACCTTCTGAACAGGTGTGCGTGTCTGTGTGTGGCACGCAACCCAACACAACAGGAGCAATAAAAATACACACAGAAGATATAGCTTTCCTTGCACAACATTAACAACAACAACAACCATTTTCTCTGTTGCGAATGAAACTCAAAGCATAGCAGAGAAAAAAGGGCGAACAAACAATGTATAATAAGGTCCATTCATAAAAAGAGGGGGGGGGGGGGGGGGGAGTTTTATCAGAGTTCAGTACATGTTGGTGTGGTAGTATAAATGGGAGTGAATTAACCTGTCGGCCGTATGGACTAAAGCAGCTCACTAACCACCTCCGGGTTCAGTGCCGCTGGGGTGGTTCAAGTCTTTGGGTCCCCCCTCCCAGCATAGTGTGTGTGTGTCTATATGCGTGTGTGTGCGTCTATGTGTGTGTGTGTGGCTATGTGTGCGTGTATCTTTGTGTGTGTGTGTGTAAGTATATGTCTATGTGAGTGTGAGTGTACGTGTGTGAGCGTACGTGTGTGTGTGTGTGTAACCAAGTCCAAGTATTTCATTCCAGTGAGCTTGAAAAAAAAAAATAATGAAAAAAAAAAAAGAGGGTAGGCCATTGGTGCATTGCTGAGAAGGTCCCGCCTACCCTGGGGGTGGGGGTGTGGCCCCGAGGGGCGGTCAGTCATCCAGGATGACCTTGACAAAAGAGGCCACGTCCGTGTCTTTGGAGTCGTGCACGGTGAAAAACGGATGTTGCTGAGACACACAAGAAAACAGAGGAAACAAATTGTTAAAAAAATAATCCTTTATTGTGGTCGCACTCGCGACACCTCAACTCAAACAGCGATAGTTTAAACCAGCCAAGCAATAGTCGTCTTTATGTTGTTGAAAACGCTAGGCGAGCCTGCCCTCTAGTGGCCAAAATGAGAAACTGAAAATATAGGCTGAGATTGACTGGTTATGAACACGTTACTGGCTACTAGGCCAGTGGCCCCGAAACTTGGTATCGGACCCCCACTCTGGGCCCCCCTGATTGCATATGGGGTCCCAGGGGACCGCAGATAACAGCTATGGATATTTAATGATCAATTTGAGCGAGCCATATCTTTTTCTGAAGGTCTCGTTAGAGGTCCTGTATAGACGAACGGCCTCAGGATTCATAACCACGAGCAAACCACTTAGTGTGGTTGAGTGATTCCGTGGAATGCACACCTTGTAACCCCTAATATAATACTAGATTACGGATTACTGCTGTCCATCATGTTAAGTATATTCCTGTACAATTAAAGCACTATATTGAGAAGGGGTGGGGGGGGGGGGGGGGGGGGGGGGGGGTGTACTCACCATTAATTCTGTGTAGGCTGGTCTCTCACCCGGTTTTTTTCTTAAGCTGCAATGTCAAAACATTGGAAATCAAAACCACATTCAACCGAATGAACAAAGGAATGAATATAACAAGGCCCTGAGGCCAGGTCCAGCTGATGATTGCGGTAACAAGCAACATAAAACAGGGGCCCCAAAAATGCGGTCCTAGAACTGCAGCCTCAGGTACATGATATTACTGCGGTGCCTCCATTTGGTGAAAACAAGCAGTAGAGCGACCCCTGGTGGACGCCGGCTGCAACTGCTTACGCACTTAATGTATGTTGTACGTCCTGGCACTGAAATTTTTTTAATTAGCATTGTGTGGCGTCTTATCCCATCTATCTTTGTTGTAGACGGGGAATGGGTTAACATGGCGGTTGTTAGTGCTTTGCATTGTGCAATGTTCTGATTGCAAGTCGCTTTGGAAAAAAGCGTTAAAAATGCTGAATGTAAATGTGAGGGGGAGGGGAGGGGAGGGGGTCAGTAGGGGAGGGTCTCTGGTCTGTAGGGGTTTGCGGTAATGGGGGGGGGGGGTCGGTCATGCTCACCACTGGGAGCTGAAGTCTACGAACTCAGGGGAGAAGGTGTCAGCGGGCAGCGTAGGGGACGGCTCGTCCACCACCTGCTTCAGCTGCTGGAAGGGCGTGCCCCACGACTCGTAGGGGAACTTCAGGATGGCCAGCTCGATCTGGAGGGGGGGGGGGAGAGACCGCGGTCAGACCACAGCGAGGGAAGACCACTCGTCGAACATGGGCTGATACTGGTACCAGTAATTCTGCTGCTTCTAGTAATGCTGGAACCACTACTACTGCTTCTACGTCTGCTACTGCTGCAGCTGCTAGCACTTCTGATACAAGTATTAATGCGGCTACTAGTGCTAATGCGGCAATTAGTGCTAATTCTGCTACTGCTAAAGTTACTAGTTCTGCTAGCTAGCGCTACTAGTACTGCTAGCACGGCTGCTACTCGTAATGCTAGGGGCTGCTGCTGCTGCTAATGTGACCGCTACTACACTGCTATGAAAGTCACGCTGGGGCTGGGGTGAGGTTTAAAGACCTCCCCCAGTCACAGAGTGCAGACGATAGACTGACGTGCTCCTAGCGATACCAGCGTAAAACGTATCCCGTAATACGATTAGTAGGACTCAGTGAGCCAACGACGGGTTTGTATTTCGCGTTCGGCGTTAGCATAACAAACGTGGTTCCATCTTCGATCAAAGACAGTAGATCGAGGAGCGTCACAGAGTTCCCGTGGGTTGTTACCGTGGGGACGACGCGGCCCCCATGTTGTGAACGGAGCTGGAACAGGGGTTCACTGGCTCTTTGAGGGGTACGGTTTAAAAGGCTCACCATGGTGATGCCCAGGCTCCAGATGTCTGACTTCACGCTGTAACCCTTCTGGTTCAGGTCGGGGTTGATCCGCTCGGGCTGAAGAGAGAGCAGGAAACAGAATCATTAATCAACTCTTTTTTCTTTTTTCAAACTATGGCCAAGAATGTGTAGCTTGTGTACGTGTTTTTATTAGTTAAAGCTGCACTATGTTAGCTTGCCCAATTGCAGCGGTTAGTTTTCACTCACTACTTTGAGCTAGAGTTAGAGCTGAATGACCCATAGATAGATGTGTTGTATTCCGGAGGAACAATGTAGTTTGTCTACTTGTTGACTGAATAAATAACATTGATTGAAAAAGCTTTCAGTTTATCTGATGTGTTTGTTAAACGACACAGATTGTGTAGTTTGTGTACTCTCCAGAGAGTGATTGTAACCCGGCCAGCTTAGCCTTGAACTTAGCTCAGACTCTATCCGGTTGCCAAGCGTTTTCTGGGTGTACTTACCGCCATGTAGGGCTTACAGCCGGCGTCCATCGTCTTGGCGACCGAGTCCACTAGGTGGCCACTGATGCCAAAGTCACACATCTTCACCTGGCCCTGGGTGTTTATGAGGACGTTGGACGGCTTCACGTCTGCAGACACATCAACATCGTTTTGAACGAAACACGACGCAAGGTGAACACATGCAATATTTTTCTGCAAGTGTAAGTATGTATCGGAATTTATTTAATACTGTGAGGAGTTTATTTCGGTGTAACAATGACAAAACAATTATTAATTTCCATTACCGAGAAAGTTGTTGGTTGTCTCTTTATTTGTGCAACCATACTTAATGAGATATGATTCACATTACCTTTTCCATATTAACAAAACACTGGTTTCGATAACATCACCCTTCATCCCCTTAGCCATCCCATAATAGTCCAGTTCTAAAGCAGCCCCTTACCTCTGTGGATGACGGACAGGTTGTTGTGCAGGTGTTCCAACGCCTTAACGATCTGTAGAGGAAACACAGTCAACGTAAGGAGCTGAGCAAAGCCCTCTGGGAAACACGCCGTCGAACCGCCCATCAAACGACCTCAACGTCACACAAAGAGGGTCCCTAACAACGCCCATCGGCCCCCGTTTCCACGAGAACCTCAACAGGAGGACTCACCGCCACAGTGATCTTGCCCAGGATGTCCTCGGGGATGGTCATGCCCTTCTCGATCACCTTCTTGTAGAACTTGTCCAGAGACGTGTCCATGAGCTCCATGCAGATCCACACGTCCCCCTGGGAAACAGACCCAGCGCAGAAGGACCGTGAGCGGTCACATTTACATTTAGCTTCCATCCAAAACCGACCCACACATCCACACACCGACGGCGGAGTCGACCACGCAGGGCGACAGCCAGCTCGTCGGGAGCAGTCAGGGTGAGGCGGGGACACCTCGACACTCGGCTAGTAGGATCTAACTAGTAACCTTCCGGTTACAAGCCACCCAAGAATCTACTTTATATGAGGGGTTGAATGGTATTCAACACCCTGACCATGGCTGTTAAAAAACATGGCCATTTTTAAAACATTGACATACTCAGACGGATGGAACATCAGATGATATGATGTTCCATTGAAGATCAGACTGATTCATCCCTGGGATATGATTCATATCACAGGGATGTATGTATAACAGCATGATATGATTCATATCACAGGGATGAATCAGTCTGAACTTCAATATTCACTCTTTGCTTCCTCGTCTCTAAAGATCACTGAGAGACGATTCATTCCAGATCAATCTTGTTTACACAAGTCCTTGATATGAGGAAGAGATACCTGTTGAGAATCGATATCGGTGACCTAATGTGTTAAATATTAGTGTTAAATATTGCCTGATGTCCAACCTTAGAACCAGTCTAATCTGAAAGAAACGTGTCCTTTTTTAACAAGCTAATTTGTTTAGCAAGGGAACATCAGCAAACAAAAATCACAGCTGTGCGCTTCTATCCAAACCCTGAATAACAGTCAGTCGTGTTCAGCAACGAGACAAAACCATCGCACACCAAAACGCTAACTTCACAGACAAGCTACAATAAATAGCTGCATCGCCATGACGACGTCCACAGCGGGACCGGCGGCGAGTTTGCCCGCGGCCGCTGGCTGAACCCAGGTGTTGCTAAGGAACCCGGCATTCCTCCGTCGGGGGCGGGCTGTAAAACGCTTCACAGGTCCCCAGCACAACAGACCACGCACCGCGTCGTGTGATCGGGGCCGTCTCGCCGCACAGAGACCAGCTGAACCCAGCGTCCGGGGGGGGGGGGGGACGTGAGCTGGAGCAGTTCCGATACCGATACCAGTATCGGAAATCCTTCCGATACGGCCGTAAAATGCAGTAACGGGTATCGGCGAGTACGCAAGTCCATGCGCCGATCTGATGCCATGACGCGACACTGAACACATGACGTACACGTGATGTTACGGTGCGTATGTTAACGGTCGGAGAACGGAACATCGGAATGGGAAACGTGTCAACTCCGATCTAAGTCGTTAGAGGTACGAAGTCAGAAGAACGTGGATGCTCAAGCTAATTTGTTATTATAGATAATAAATGTAAATGTAAGAGAACGTCATTGTAAGAGAACCCTTTAATAAGAACATGTGCTGTTAGTAGTTACAATGCAAGATGCTGCATCGGTATATACTCGGCGTCGGCCGAAACTCGAGTTTGGAAATCGCAATCAGGAAGGAAGCAATGGAATGGGATGACCTCTAGCGTTGACCTCCCCTCACCTCTCTGAAGAGCGCCCCGTAGAAGGTGACGGTGAAGAAGCAGTCCACGGTCCTCATGGAGATGTCCAGGTCCATCAGCAGTCTCTTCTGCTCCAGCGTGTTGACCGTCGCTCGGATCCTCTGGGGCGGGGGGGACATTTTGAATTATTGTTGCACTTATATGGACATGCTTGTCCTCATCTCCATATGTATCGCAGGTCTCTCCATGTGTGTTTTCCTCCGGTCAGTCTGTCCGAGTACGTACCCGTCTGTCTGGCTGTCTGTCTGAGTATGTACCTGTCTGTTTTGAGTATGTGTCTGTCTGAGTATGTACCGGTCTGTCTGGCTGTCTGAGTATATACCTGTCTGTCTGAGTATGTACCCGTCTGTCTGTCTGTCTGTCTGTCTGTCTGTCTGTCTGTCTGTCTGTCTGAGTACATACCTGTCTGTCTGTCTGAGTATGTACCTGTCTGTCTGTCTGAGTGAGTAAATACCTGTCTGTCTGAGTACGTACCTGTCTGTCTGTCTGTGTATGTACCTGTCTGTCTGTGCCTATTCTACCACTAGAAAACCTCTCCTCCATACTAAACCCGACCAGTGCCCATAACATCCAGTATCTCTGAACCAGGCCAAACGCGCTCCTAGCCGGACGCGACTGGTTAGAGCGCGGTAAGCCGTGACTCACGGAGCTATTTCAGACGCCCCCAGCGACCGGGGGGGCCAGGTAACCCGAGCAGCAGAGAGAGAGACCCACCTTCACAGCCATGATCACGCCGCTGGGGACGTGCCTCATCTTGTCCACCACGCCGTACGCCCCGCGCCCCAGCTCCTCGATCTGCTCCAGGTCGTCCGCCTTCACCACGAAGTTCTGGAGGACGGAGCGGACGGACGGAGGGGGGGGGGGGGGGGGGGGGGGGGCAGATCAATAAGGGGGGAGGTGTGCAGTGGGTTGGAGAAGACGGAGACGGGTATGGAGCAGGGGGGACGTGTGTACGTCGTGTGTACGTCGTGTGTACCTGTACCTGTGTGTGTGTGTGTGTGTGTGTGTGTGTGTGTGTGTGTGTGTGTGTGTGTGTGTGTGTGTGTGTGTGTGTGTGTGTGTGTGTGTGTGTGTGTGTGTCTGTACCTGTGTGTGCGTACCTGTGTGTGTACCTGTGTGTGTGTGTGTGTGTGTGTGTGTGTGTGTGTGTGTGTGTGTGTGTGTGTGTGTGTGTACCTGTGTGTGTGTGTGTCTGTACCTGTGTGTGCGTGTGTGTGTACCTGTGTGTGTGTGTGTGTGTGTGTGTGTGTGTGTGTGTGTGTGTGTGTACCTTGTCTCCGATGGTGACGCAGGCCTTAGAGTCCAGGTCACGAGGGGGTCTGTGGGGGAGACAGGTTGTATTCAAACAGAGACGAGTGCAGAGCGAGCCAAACAGGATGTTGTTGTCAACAGTGCACAGTGTCAACAGTGCACCTCTTGTGCACCAGGTATGCAACAGCGTGTTCGCACCTTGCTGACTTATTAGAAACACAAAGCAATGCCAGGCATACTTCCTGTGTGTGTATGGGCAGGGGGGGGGGGGGGGGGGGGGGGTGACTTACGCGGCGACAGCCGGAGCGGTCGGGACAAAGACCTCGGTGGGAAGCCTCAGCCGTGGGTTCTTCTTCCCTGGGGGGGGGGGGGGGGGAGGGGAGAGAGAGAGAGAGCACCGGTCAGAAACCAAAACACAGAATTCACACTCCTTCGCTTTAAAAAGGGGGGGCGGCATGTGGCTCAGGGGGTAGAGTGTGTTGACTTGTTACCGGGCGGTTGCTAGTTCGATCCCCGGCTCCTCCTAGCTAGAGTGTCGAGGAACAAGGCACCTCACCCTGACTGCTCCCGACCAGCTGGCTGTCGCCCTGCGTGGCTGACTCCGCCGTCGGCGTGCGAGTGTGTGCGTGAACGGGTGAATGTGAGGCAGTGTTGTAAAACGCTTCGAGTGGCCGCTGGTTAGAAAAGCTCTGGATAAACGCGGTACCGTTTAAACACCCCAACGACCGCTTAACCAACGCAGCGGCCGAAACCTTAAAACGAAACGCGAGTGAGCGGGTAATAACGCCCACGGCCGCCTGCAGCTGCGTTTGATTGGCGCTGAACACTTGTGCTGATCTGTAATCCGACGGGAGAGGAGCACGAGCCATCGGCGGCCGCCAAGCAGCGGGCCAAAGGTGGCTGACTAATCGTGACTCAGACGCTGCGAGGAGGAAGTGGGTTAGGAGGGGAGGCCGGCGTCTTCCTGCCCGTCCAGGCTGGTTCCCTTCCTGCACGCCTCGGTTAATCAATGCCAAAGAACCCCCCCCCCCGCACCACCACCAGCCGTTGCTACGTTCACTTCACATCCTTTTTTTTTCGCAATACCTGGCAGCGGGACAAGGAGAAGTTATGTTCCCTGCAGTCAGCGGTGAAAGCGGCCCCAATTCAGGGACTCTTTGCAGTAACTAGGCCAGGGACTTTCCCGCAGAACGGCAGGAACGTCCGGCCAGAGTGACACGGACACTCGCCTGATAAGACCCGGGGAATTATGTGAAAATGCTATTTATTTGTTTAAGAACTGCGGCGTTTCTGTCCCCTTGACGTCTTCGGCTGGAGATAAACTTTCCCCCTGACCTGGGCTGTGCAGGATTAGGGCAGGCTATGTCGCTTTGTCCTGTTGGGTTGTTTTGGAAGGCTACTTCAAGGCAAAACAGACATTCAGGAAAGCTGCACACAGAACAGTTTGTGTTTTTTAACTGGTTGCAATCTTGCCAATCTCGTAAACATCATAAATGCTGGGCAAGAATGTTTGGTGCAAGCTTAGTCCAATGCAATTTGCATAAAGGATCATTTTGTTCAGCGAGTTATGCAGAAAAAGCCATGCATGCTCTGCGCATTTCCTCAATTCACCAGGTATCACCAATACTGCACGGCCTCAAACAGGTCTGCCTGGAATCCCCATGAGACAGTGTGATTAAAGCAGGCCAAATGTGCTTTCCATTGAGAGAGAGAGAGAGAGAGAGAGAGAGAGAGAGAACATCATTAGTGTGCTCTGAACATATAAGCTGAGACCGAAAAAAGAATAGGAGTGTGCGTTTCCTCCATGCAAGCTAAATTAAGAGCAAATCTCCTTCTGTGACATAACAACTGAAACAGCCTTTTGTTCTTGCAGGGGAAGGGCCGGGTTTGGAGAGGCGATCTGCAGCCAAACAGGCAGCCCCCCTGCACTCACGCTATGGAATATAGGACATGAAGAAGGCTGCATGCCTGAGCGCATAGCAGTCAGGTTAGCTCATGCAGACTGCGGATCCATTTTTAGAATGCTAAGAAACCCTCTCCCGTCCCTCAAAACAATGCAGCCCTCTGCTTCTGACGCACAGCTTATCGTTGTGCATGCAGAGACCCTTTAGCATGAATCATGTAGCCTACACACGTCATGACTAATGGCATACGTCCATCACGGTGTAACCCGAGCCTTGTTGTGATAGCATATGCTGCCTTTGATTGCCGACAGGCAGCCAACAAAAACCAAACATGATCCGTTTCCAGGATGAGGTTAGCAACCAAATATTTGCATTTCTGTAAAGGAGCAAATGGTTTGCATTTTTCACGGAATCCACGAATCGAAACGAACGACAGATTTCCTGCAGACACACGGATTGACAGACGTTTGTCTGCAGAACCAACCCTCACAAACCAAACACAACCACATGTTCACCACAACTTATGGATGTGCATGTGTGTGAGGGTCTGTGTGCATGCGTGTGTGTGTGTGTGAGGGACTGTGTGCATGTGTGAGTGTTTGTGTGTGCATCTGTCTGTCTGTCTGCCTGTGTATTTGTGTCCGAGCGTGTACGTGCGTCGGCCACCGCCAGGCCTGTGGTCGGTGCAGGATGATTCATCGTCAGTCATTCAAGACTGGACAGATCCTCAAACCTCGACAGCTGTCATTACCCCGGGGCAATTATTACACGTCAGGTTCCGTGGCCTGACCGCTGGCTTTCCTCGTTCTGGACGTGATCTGAACCTCCCCCCTTACCCCCTCACACTTGAGTTTACCGTGGTTGGCACCGGCCCTCATAAGTCCTCATATAAATAATGACATTGAAACTAACTGTGGTGGGTGACGTGAAAGTGAATCAGGTACACAGGGGAGCTATGTAGGGAGATGGGAGCGTGAATCAGGATATTATTCAAGCTGTAGGACAATTGAAGAGGAGAAATTCTGGACTTTCCATTCGATCAAAGCGTCAATAGCTGAGTAAGAAGTCACCGACAACAAGCCAGATTTGCTCCATATATGGACTACGATGAGTCATGCACAGATTATCTCACATAACACCCAATCTGAGCGGGGGATACTTGGGTCTCTCCAAGCATGCGTAAGCACTACTAGGAATGGCATTTCAATGCACTTGAGCCTGCCCAAGCCATTAAGCAATCCTTAACTATTTAAAAAGAAAATCTTCAGGAAACCTTTGGGTGTGTTAAGGGAACCAAAAAGCCCGCACAGACCTCGTGGAGAGAGAGCTATG
The DNA here is from genome assembly GCF_902167405.1 of Gadus morhua. Classification (NCBI taxonomy): domain Eukaryota; kingdom Metazoa; phylum Chordata; class Actinopteri; order Gadiformes; family Gadidae; genus Gadus; species Gadus morhua. Next base: position 1,336,050 of record NC_044049.1, read on the forward strand.
CAAGATTGCTTTCAGCCAGTGAACTGTCAACAAAGAACTTCTCCACTGGTGAACGCCGCTGCGAGTCACAACATGCCAGGGTAGGCCGAGGGCCGCTCCGCACAGCCCTCTGAAACAATGTGTACTCCCACCATGGTAACGCTAGTATGATTGTGTAACAGCACGCGGTGAACTTGAAATGTAAATTGACATCATCACCGTGTCTCTCTCGCACAGGAAAAGTAGCTTGATTTTCCACGATGGGTTTGTTTTTCCCACAATGCGGTTGTTGTTCCAGAAGAAGAACGTCAGTATGAACCCCGGGTCAGAAAATACTCCTCACCTTCATCATGTTATTAGTTGTAGTTAGGATATATATATTTATATATGAACGTCGTGCAGGTTGAAAGTATCACGTTCGGCTTGAATGCAAACCAAACCACCCACACGACATGTCACTGCAGAAGAACAACAACCTGGCTGCTGCTGCTGCTGCTGCTGCTGGTGGTTTAGAACCACAGCAGCGGGTTTGCACCAGTGCAGGCTGGGAGACCACTAGTCCGCCACTCACACACTGCTGGTTGTGAAATAGTTTTTACAAAACGCACAAGCAGGCACACGCACACGCACGCACTAGACATCCAAACACTGGTGTAAGGTCACCCCCGGTACATAAACGGAGGCTGTTGTAAAAGAGTCTAGCAGAAGTTTCTTGAGGCTTGAGTGTTTCTCTTCCCCCCCCCCTCCCACCGCCAAATTTGCGTAATGATAGAAGCAGGAAAGACGCTCGGCTGGCGTTTTCTACCCACCATGCAGCTCCTCATCTGCTAACTTAATGCAACACCGCCCCCCCCCCCCCCCCCCGGTCCCATCCCGGAACCGGGAAGCCAGACACGTTATGGAACAAGCTCAGGTCAATCCTTACCTCCTTTGGAGACAGACATTTCCCCTACGCTTTGATGAGGGGGGAAGGGAAGCACAAAGACTTTTGCCTTTTTCACTCCCTCCCTCCCGACATCTACCCTCCAACCGCTCAGGATTTGCGGCGGCTTGTCGTGCAAAAAACCAGCAGCGATGTTCGGATCGCGCGTCCTTTTTCGTGCAGCCCGTCCGTGCGTTACGCACCGAGTCTGCGCGTTACCGACCGATCGCGCGAAGTCTGCACGGGTTCCGACCGCAAAGTGACGTCCGAAAGATCCCCACGGAGGAACCCAAACTGCACTTTAGGGTGGCCAAAGTCTGACAGCTGAGGGAGCCAAAGACGCGTGTGCGTAATGACGTACTTCCGGCCCGGGGTTTGTGGACAGTGTAGTTTTCTTTCGGAGAAAATGTTAAATAAAGGATTTACGTTTTTAGTGTTTTAGATTTTAGATACTCTACGTATCAACGTATCAAATATATAATATATGTAATATAATATAATTTATATATTATAAGACATGATACATTATAATAATATATGTTATTATTATTATTATTGTTATTGTTATTATTATTATTATTAATATTATTATTATTATTATATAGCCTATATATATATATATTATGATATATATTGTATGTTCTTTTATATCATGTATTATATTATATATATATATATATATATATATATATATATATATATATATATATATATATATATATTATATACAGTAGGCCTATATAATATCTAAAAGTTATAACATGTAGGTTGAATACTTATTTTAACATTTATTTGCTTAATTGTTAACATGTAAGAAGACAATTCAAGATAGCCGAAAGGTTTTCAATTATTTTTATTTTGGTGGAAAATTACATTCAAACAAATTGTCACTGAAAATGTTGAAACTGCAATTTCGGTACGGAAAATAAAAGGAATATTATTTTACTAGTAGGTCTATGTGGGATCTAAACAATGATGTGTGCCCTTAAAGTAACTAAATAGCACACTATATTTTATAAAATGACAAGGAGATTATTAGTTGGTTTCTTGAATAGCATCCATATGCAAGCCATTACATGTAGCCTATGTGCCTACATTTAATAGCATGTATTCTATAGAAACAGAAATAGTGTCTAAATATGATTGTAGGCCTATTAATCTAATAAAATGGTGTAAAGAAATACAGTGTAATCTAAGAATTAATTATTAACATGAAATTAAAACAAAGCAACTAATTTCATATCCAAAATGTAAGCAGAAAACCGTTTTATTTTTTATTTCGGATGTCGGATGAGAAAGTCAAAGGGTTATGAAATAGGATCGTACTTTCTGACTATGATTGTCACTCCAAAACCCCAATCATCCCCTGATTGACTTCGCGACGTTGTCACTGAACCGCCGATCGCATCACAGTTGAAAACCACAACGCGTCACTCTCACTCTAAACGGCTGGAAGACCAAACAGCTCACCGGTTTTAGACAAAAAGAGCCGTTCAAAAAGACACGTCAAAAACAAGCGTTGTGATATGAGCGCCGTGGTTACGGTGAGTGACTGCTTGTGGGCGGAGCCTCCGCTCACTTCTTGGCCACAATCAGCGTGTGGTACACCGGCTTCACCACCACGTGCAGGTAGAGGGCGCTGTCGATCAGGTACTCCGACGCCCGGCGCTGCAGGTCCGCCTCGGCCAGGAAGTCCCCGGCCTCCTCCGTGCTCTGGTGGAAATTGTAGACGTGGCGCACCACCACCTTCCCCTGCTGCCGCGCCATCACCATCACCGTCTTCTGGAAGCTCACGCCCGCAAAGTCCGGGCTGGAGGTGGCGGGCGTGACGATGATGCGCGGCCGGCCGCCGTCGGTCAGCGTGGGCATCATGGCGCCCGGCTCGGCGTACGACGCCCGGGCGCCCAGCGGGAACCAGCGGGGCGAGAACAGGGCGTTCCAGGTCACCTTCTTGCTGGCGTCGTGGCCGCTGGGGCCCAGCTGCGTCTGGAAGCTGAAGCTGCGGTCGTCGCGCGTGGGGCTGCTGATGACCCAGGGTGCGCCCCAGGCCGGCGACAGGTAGTTGCGCGGGGTGAAGATGCTGCAGTTCACCTCAAAGTACTTGGCGAGCTGGACGGGCGGGGTGGCGTGGAACTGGAAGGCGAGGTAGAGCAGGTCCCGCACGGCGCCGTAGTGTTTCTGCATCAGCGGCGAGTTCTTCTGCAGGTGGAAGAGCTTCTGCGGCGGGATCATCCCGTAGCGGATGGCCTCCAGGGCGCGCTCCGCCGTGGGGCCGCCGGGACGGTTGCGGGCCGCCCAGGCCTCCAGGCCGTCGTAGAGCTCCAGCTCGCTCTGCACCACCAGGTCGGAGCGGCGCAGGAGGGTCAGCAGCAGGTCGGCGCTGACGGAGGTCCACTCGGCGCTCTGCAGCACAGAGGACAGGTTCCAGGAGAGGTACCGCAGGCAGCTGTCCTGCAGAGGGGCGTCTCCGATGCGCTGGGCGTACTGGTACCAGCCCACCACGTGGCCGGACGGGGACTCGCTGGAGAGGTGCTGGCTCATGAACTGAGTGAGGCCGAGCTGAAGACCCTCCACACGGTACTTGGTGGCCAGCTGGTGGAGAGGGATGGCTTGGTCCAGGCGGACGGAGATGTCCCCACAGTACAGATACCTGCGGACCAACCACAGGAAACAACTCAATCGATGGTCGTCAACGTCTGAGGAAACTGGATTAAGAGTGCTAATCTGGATGAGGAAGGTCAATTTGGAACTAGAATCGCACTGAACCCTCAAAGATAATATGGAAAGTAGTTATATTAAGATAGTATTATTTATTTATAATTTTGAGTTCGGTACTTTGGCTGGTGTTATCAAAACCTCAGCATTCGGCAAGGTTTGGCTTCTGGTCAGGTCAGATCTTTACGGCCTGCTCGCACTCACACCTTCCACAGATTTCATCAATGTCCCTGTTTCAGACTGAAGCAGTAGATCTGTCCTTCCAGTCATTCCTTTCAGCTCCTCCGTCCGTCTCCACCACCCCTCCGTCCTCCCTCCCGCATCCTCCTCCTCCGCTCACCTGAGGAACTTGTCGAAGACGGCGGCGCACTCGACGGTCTCGCTGAGCACCAGGGCGCTGCCGTTGCGTGCGAGCAGCAGGTCCCGGAAGACGTCGCTCTGCAGGCTCAGCACGAGGGAGTGGGCCGGCAGCACCTTCACCTCCTCCGTGTTCAGGGTCTGCACCCGCAGGGACACGTCGCTGGCGTTGCCCAGGGCCATCAGGTTCTCCATGCGCTGCACCAGAGCCATGGAGTGGTTCAGCACTGTGGCCCCGGTCTCTGGCAGGGCCTCCATCTTTAGGGCCGCTGCGTAGGAGGACATGAGGACAGGTCACGAGACAGGTGGATGAGGGATGGAGACCTGGGTGTAGGTGGGGAGGATGGCCACGTTCATCAGGCTTTAAAGAGGGAGAGTTTAGCATCGCAGACTACCAGGAGTTCCCTATCTGCCCTGCTAGTAAATGGAATAGTCGATGGACTGCATCTCTACAGCACTTGTCAAACCAGTGGCTGCTCAAATTACTTTACAATATCGCCCAGTATTCACCCATTCATGCACAGATTCACACACCGATGGCGGTGTCAATCACGCAAGGCGACAGCCAGCTCATCTGGAGCAGTTAGGGTGAGGTCACAGGTGCCACACGCTCACCTACCCACGACCCGGGGCCGTGTAGAAACCAACGATACAGAAACACACTCATGTTCATGGCGGCCGACTGAGAGAATGTGAGATTTCTAGTCTTTGAGGGTGTTTCAGATTGCTGCTTTGTGGAGCTTTTCTCCTCTCAGGGTTGAGGCAAGCGGCACACTGAATAATTCCACATGAAGACTGCGGAGCCCCAGCCATCAGCCTTATCAGGCTTTTATCAGGCATGTGCCCCCACGCCACTTCAGAGGAGCTGCTTTGATGTGAGCCGGTCTCCCCAAGCAAGTTAGATAAGGCTTCTCAGAACCATCGATTGGTGACAGCTAAACCAATTTCCTCTCGAAAGCTCTCGTTGTCAGATTTGCTCTTTGCCTTTCTGGCTTTCTGTACAAAATAAAGTGATCACTAAATCATTCTCTCTCAGAAAGGAGTCATAAAGTGAATGCAATGAGGATGAAAGGTTTAAGAATGAGAGGGATCTTCAGCTCATAATCCGATGCTCAAAATCAGCTGATCTTAAAATGGAAAGAAAATAAGAATTTTGCACACACTATCAAACAATGCAGCAATCGTATATTTTCCTAAATGAAAAGTACAACAATGATATCGTTAGATCAGACAGGAATGAACTCTGGAGACGGCGGATCCAGTATTACGGCAACGTCTTTCCCCAGAATCAAACAGACGGAGCGAGAGACTGGGACTGAAGATGACTGAAGCTGAGCTGCTGAGCTGCCCGGTGCGTCTGACTGTCAGACCCCAGGGGTGGGATGAGTCTCTCATCCCACCCCTGGGGTCTGACAGTCAGACGCACCGGGAACACAGAACAGACTCAACTACCACTCTGCCACTGGGGACACTGGGTGCGAACAGAAAAAGGTCCAGATGTGCTTACCTCCTCCAACGGAGACCGGGTAGGAGAGGAAGGAGAGAACCAGGACCCCCAGCACATAACCCAAGAGGAGGTCTCCTCGTTCGCACGACAGAGCCATCTCTTCTGATCCGATTCCCCCTTCTCTTCTTCCGGTGGTGGCTTCGGTTGGCAGGGGTGCGGTGAATTGGTGTAGAGTGGTGTAGGTTGGTGTACTGTAAGGTGGTGTAATGTAGGGTGGTGTAGGGTGCCTTGCCCTGTGTGTTGCTGGTCTCCCTGTGCCCCCTCACTTTTTATGTAGGATGCTGGCCCCCATCTCTGATTGGTAGAGTCTGGCGGGGTGTGGCCACTGCTTCAGCTTTGATTTGGGATTCCTCCTTTTTTTTCCGAAGCGGCATTGACCACGAGCCAGACAGACACTGGGCTTAAATGTTTGGTGGAGCTTAGAAATAGGGTCAGTTAGTTACTATTACAAATCAATCGCTGTTTTTGTTGAGCTTTTAACAGCGCTGTTAATAGAGCAGAACCTAAATAGATCTATAATTGGATAAACCTTTCCATATACTGTCGGCTCAATTTGTTTTTGGGTATTTTTCCCAATCACACCTCCGTTTCACATAAATGTTTTTGCACAAGACAACAGTTGTTGTGATGGAGTTGCGCTAAGCCTCTTAGTTCTGGTTGTTGTTTTTGATGCAAATATCTAAATGTAATCGGGATTAATATAGTCTATAGTGAGGTAAACATCCACTCACACAACACACTGACCTTATTATTGACTATATGCAAAGCAACTGTGCACATATATATGTACAGTATATATATATATATATATATATATATATATATATATATATATATATATATAATATATTATTTATATTTGTATTGTTTATATATATATTTTTAGTGTATGTAAAATATATATACAGAGATAAGGTTTTTACGTCATTTTTTATGAATAAACAACAAATCAAAATCACACATCGAGGTAAGCCATTTGCTTTTTTTTTTCTCATGGACACAATATCAAAACATTAGTTTTAAATTGATTTTATAAGATGTCTGGGCACTTATGATTTGATGTCGACTGCACTCTTTAGTTCATAGGGGAATGGACGTTTAGAACAGGAAGAACAAGTGAGGCTCATTTGCAGGACAAACTGTCTCCTGTGAGAGTTTCTCACCACAGCTGAGAGAGTAATGGGTCATATCCCTAGAGGAGCCCAGCTGAGATCCTCTAATGAAACCACTTCGGGCTGGACAACACGTTTAAAACTCCCCTAACACAGTTGTAACATAATGAAGCTTGTGTAACGATACTTATGTAAATCTGTGCAAAAAACAGGAATCTGACACACGAGGTAGGCTAAACGCAGAGTGTGTAGGCCTACCATAGTGTCAAAAATGGAAGCTAAACTAAAGTACCACACGTCGATAGGACTGAATGAGGAGAGCAGCTCTAACAGATGTGAGTGCACTTCCAATCCATATCTTAATCTGGTTTCTTCCTGACCTTCCCCTTCGTACCATTGTTCTCTCCGCTGCTAACGGGGCTCAGGATTGCTAACGGGGCTCAGGATTGCTGGCGGGGCCGCGGTCTGGACGGAACGGATCGACACTCGGCTAAATTCATGAAAGCCCCCAAACGGAGGCTTTCCATTGGTGGATCGATGCTCCAACCTTGCCGCGCAAACCCTGCAGCTCAGCACTGAACTAAATGCCCGCCCAGCCATTACTGAGGTGTCCTGGCTGCCATTGATTGATACTGATACCCCCAGGCATGTAGTGAATAACTGGGTATTTTTAATAGTGGTATGCGAACCCCCGCCCCAAAAAGAAAATACTATTCTGTCTGAAAATTACTAATTATAATCTTCCAGTTAAGAACCAAGCATGATATTTAGCCAATTAAAATTGAATATTGGCTTCAACATTTTATTTTCAAAAACCATTAAAACACAACATTATCTCTGTATTAAAAGGTGAGATACGGATGAACCACTGTCTGAAAGTTTCTAATCGATTCCTCTAATGGCCACCAAATGACTAACATAAAAAGTACAAGCATCGTCTATTCGGATGAAATAGCACTTTAATTTAACACAAGCCCATATTATTTAACTTATGTTTATACATTTCTGAATTTGTTTTTTAAATATAATTCGTTTGTAAGTTAATTAACCCCAGCGTGTCAAAGAAAACATCAACTGAGAGTTTAGTGTGTGCACATAACTTGAATTAGCTGGGACTTTTTTTTTTTTTGCGACACAACAATAATAGCGCCATTGTGCGTAACCTGATTAAGAGATAATGAGGACTGCACTGAGCTGAGTGATCGCAGTAACATGCAAAGCTGAGCAGGCAGCGCAGCGCACAGCGGGCAGCACCAGGTAAACAGCCTGGTTATAGACCTCCTACACGGAGCTCATTTCGAATGGACGTGGATATAACTACTATAGGGTAACTTTGATCCAGTTTGATGGCCCTCAACCGAAAATAAAAATATAGAGCATAACCAACTGTTCAGTAAGTTGTGTGTGAGGCTGGTGCAGATTGGACAACCACCTACCATCTAGTCTCAGAGACGATTCTGTCATTCAACATGAATTCGATTTAGATGTTTGACATCAGGAGGTCTTCTGCGGTCTTTTCTCTCCGTTTGTGGACCACCTGTGGCGACCTGCTGCTCCTCATCTAGAGGTACAAAGGGCATCCTCCATCCTTCACACAGTCTGGGTCTGACACCGACAATTTAAAGCAGTCTTCTTCATGTTATTGTGTTAATTGTGTTGGAGTGATGTCAGTGTTTTCTCCTTGTTTCCTGATGATTGTGTAATTCTTAAGTCGAATCGGTGTTGGGCTACTTTTACTCACATGACTTGGAAAGATTTAATTTTGCAGGCTAATCGTCGACCTCGGTTTATTCCCTGTATTGATGGAAGTAATCGAAAGTACTTTCCTTGTTCTGAACTAAGTGTACTAATGTGAGTTACCGCACGTCTTTCAAACCCCACGTATGGTTGGCAATAGAGCAGACTATTATGTTTAAAATACACTGTGAAACTTTTCACAGCAATATGACAGTACGGTACGGTTTATTTTTAAAGTAGGCCTAATCTACTGTATCATGTAAATACAGTAGATGACTGTTAGAATCTCGCTGTAAATCTAAATCAAAGGGTTACAGTGTAGGTAATACACCATAACAATTAAAAATGTCGAAACCCCCGCTAAAGTTTCGTTTGGACACTTCTTCCGGCCCCTTCTCCCCCCCCCCACTAAACACTCCCCCCCACTGTGCATCAGGCCTAATCTCGTTTTCCTGTTAACTCTAACCCCCTCCTCGCCACTAGTGCACAGCCATGACCTCCGGCGTGCCCAGAGGCTGCGGCGCCGGCGTCAAACCGCTCTACTTCAACCTGTGTGACCTGGACGCCGCCTGGGGCGTGGCGGTGGAGGCGGTGGCGGCCGCCGGCGCGCTGACCTCCTTCGTCCTGCTCGTCTTCCTCCTGGGCGTCTGGCCCCTGGTGGGCGACCAGCAGCGGCGTCGCATGCTGCACCTGCTGGTCGCCTTCACCCTGTGCACCCTGGGGCTCTTCGGCCTGGCGCTCGCCTTCGTCGTGGGGCGGGACTCGACCACCTGCGCCGCGCGGCGCTTCCTCTTCGGCGTGCTGTTCGCCGGGTGCCTGGCCTGCCTGGTGACGCACGGCCTGTGGCTGGCGCTGCTGGGCGGGGGGTCCGCGGGGGGGGGCCGGGGGCCCCGGGGCTGGCTGCTCGGCCTGGGGGGCCTGGCCCTCTGGCTGGTGGAGGTGATGGTGAACGCCGAGTGGCTGATCATCACCCTGCTGCGCTCCCCGCTCTCGCCCCCCGCCGTCACGCCCGACCTGTCCTGCAGCATCGCCAACCAGGACTTTGTGACGGCGCTGGTCTACGTGATGGCGCTGCTGCTGGCCGCCGTGGCGACGGCCGTGGCGGCGCTGGCGCAGAAGGACGGGCGGTGGCGTCGGGACGGCGCCCTGCTCCTGTCGACGGGGCTGCTCACCGCGGCCCTCTGGGCGGCCTGGATCGGGATGTACGTCTACGGGAACGGGGCGCTGGGCCGCGGCGACTGGGACGACCCCACCGTGGCCGTCGCCCTGGTGGCCAACGGCTGGGCGTTCCTGCTGACCTACGTGGTCCCGGAGACCTGGCTGCTGGACCCCGGGCAGGGGGGCGGCGAGGAGGAGGACTCGGACGCGGAGCACGCCGTGTACCCGGGGCGCAGCGCTCTGGACTACGGACCCGACCGGACCCCTGCCGTCCACAACCTGTACATGGACAACGCCGCCTTCTCCATGGAGGAGCCCAAAGGGGAAGGTGGGGCAGAGCAATACGTCCTGGCTCTGGAAAACAGTACCTAGCATTGTGTAGCGTCTTATCCTAGCTGTCTCTGTTGTATACGGGGAATGGGTTAACCTAGTGATGGTTAGTGCTTTGTGCTTGTTTCTAACAACATCCTTACTGTACCGACAGAGATATATCTTTGTTTCTCTTCTGACTAATGGACTTATTGTAAGACGCTTTGTATATTAGCGTCTGCTCAATTCCCTAAATGTAAATGTAAATGTTGTAGTTAGCATTTTGTTCATAAACAGCCTTTCCAACCGCAGCTAAAAGACTAAATGTAAATGTTGTAATTGTTCTTTCCTAATCCCCGTTCTGTGGCTCCAGAGCCGCTCCCGGAGGCGCCGCCGGCCCCGGAGGGCCCCCGACCGGGGCACCTGCGGCGGGGGGTGTACCAGCCCACGGAGATGGCCCTGATCCACAAGGGCCTGACCTACGTGAGTGCTCTGACATTCGCTCTACGGACCGACCCTCAGCGTGTGCCAGCCTCCCTCGTAGCAAAGGAAGCATAGTAATAGAATCCAAGTACTGTTCTGATTCAGATTATAATGTGTAGGCCTGTGTGTGTGTGTGTGTGTGTGTGTGTGTGTGTGTGTGTGTGTGTGTGTGTGTGTGTGTGTGTGTGTGTGTGTGTGTGTGTGTTTACATTTGTATGTGTGTGCGTGTGCGTGTGTGTGTGTGTGTGTGTGTGTGTGTGTGTGCGCGTGTTATTCCCCAAAGACCGACTTTCACAAGAACGCAGGAACGATGGCCTCCGCCCCCGCTATGAACAAGGAGACCCCCAGCCCGAGCTTAGCTTGGCCCCTCCCTCCTCCTTCTGTGCTGCGGCATGCTGACAGCGTGAGTACCCCCCACAACCCCCCAGCCCCCCCCCCCCCAAACCCCCACCCCCTCCCCCATCGACCGTATGCACTTGATTCGCTGATGGCGATCAGTAGAGATGATTGGTAATCTGTCTTCTGTTTGTTTCCCTTCTACAGGGCAACGCTTTGAACAGGAAGCCGTTGTGGTGATTTCTCTCTTACTGTGCAGAGATCTCGATCACCACCTACCTGGTGGATGCAACAAATCTGTCCCATGTATTTGTTGCGTTGATGTTGTTGATGTAGTTGTAAGTGTCTTGAGGGCTGAAGGCAGAACATTGGGAGGGGGGGGCTGGACTGAAGGGGTCCCCCTAACTGAAGGGTCTGGGGGGGGACTGCAGCCCGACCTCACACCCAGCGGGCTTCTGTACGTCTCCACAGCATGGAGGAGACACATGAATGAATGTGTGTTTGGGTGTGTTTATGTGTGTGTGTGTGTGTGTGTGTGTTCGTGTATGGGTGTGCGTGTGTGTGTCTGTGTGTGTGTGCGGGGTTGTGCGTCATGTAAGGATTAGGCGTCAGTGCCGTGAGAATGCTAAATTAAAAATGCGACAAGGAACCGAGGCAAAGCGGATATATTATTTGTACAGTCTGTTAATCTGCCTGCCTGGGTAATACCGGTGGGAACATGTTTTTAAAATGCTAGTCGCTACAGGAGACTGAGAGATCAGAGTGCTCGGACCTCTAAGAAAGTCCAAACCAGTCAGTAATTTCACTTTTTTGTATGGTTTTAATTAACCAAAATACTTGCCATAAAGTCTGTGTATTTCCAGTGTATTTTCCCTACACTGGCTATTTTTGACCTATTGTATTTTATTCTTGTTCTGCTGGCTTTTTAAACGTGTAAACGTGAGGAGTTATCTCATAAAAAGATTCAAACTGACGTTCTCTGTCACATTTTGTTCTCAGATGTTTGGTGCATCACATTCAAACGAGATGTTATGTAACGACTGGACGGATAAACCTGAAGGGGGTAAGCATTAAAGATGCATTGGACATCAACCAGGCAGGACCAGATCAAGTCCTATGAGGTTAAAAGTGAAAGACTTCCAGCACATTTTTCAGACATGTTTTGCATGCACTTTGATATCGCCGTCCGATAGATCCGTATCTCAGTGGAATAGACTGACACTGGGAGTGCGATGGTTGAGAGGGGCCCTACTTTATTATGGTCAAACATCGTGGATGACCTCTTCAATACTTGAACGATAGAAGCCTGGATTTCAATCCCACATCAATTCAATTATCATCATTCAAAACGCGACTGGCACAATTCATAGATTCATAGAGATATTCAGTTCAATTCTATGGAGTGGCTCTATTTTCCACTGCTTTGATATGAACTGATAGCCAAACACTAGTCGCCTTTTGTGAGGCTGAGTGTAACTTCATGATGACGTAACACCTTTAGTAGGGAATGCAAATGAATGGTTCCATTCCAACAGAAATAAAAAATTGTCATAAAACATGATAAAACTGTAAAAAACAAAACCGGTGCTGCAACAAGGAACATCAGTGTTCCTCACAGTCAGTGTCGTTCCAGCTGCAACATGTGTGTTGGTTTGTAAAAATAAGCTTGTTAAATAATTATTTACATGTGGTTTATCTTTGCACACGACACGCGGACAATCAAATCCCAGGGCTAGGGGCGGCTGCCTAGCAGCGAGGGCAAACTCTGTTCCCCTCTCTGTCCCTTTCTCCCTCTCTCTCTCTCTCCCTCTTCCTCTCTCTCTCTCTCTCTCTCTCTCTCTCTCTCTCTCTCTCTCTCTCTCTCTCTCTCTCTCTCTCTCTCTCTCTCTCTCTCTCTCTCTCTCGCTCTCTCTCTCTCTCTCTCTCTCTCTCTCTCTCTCTCTCTCTCGCTCTCTCTCGCTCTCTCTCTCTCGCTCTCTCTCTCTCCCTTCCCCCGTCCCTCTCTTCCCTTCTCCTTTATCTCTGTGTCTCTGTCTCCATCCTCCTCTCTCTCTTTCTCTCTTCCCCTATCTCTGTATCTCTTTCTCTCTCTCTGTCTCTCCCCCTCTCTCTTCCCCTCCCTCCCTCTCTCTCTACCTTGCCCCATTACATCTTCAGAGATGGGTTGTGTTGATCACGGGGCTCTATACAACCATCGCCAGCCATCTGTAAACATTCAGCATGTCTTGTTTGTACCGATGGACGTGTGGACAGAAGACCATCACTGTGCACTTGTATGTAAATTAATTTCAGGGAATTCATTTGCATCCATAAAATCAAAAGCACAAAGGTAAAATAAAGGTTAGCGTTAATGATTCTCCTGCTTCTCGCTCATGACTCTAGGGGGCAGATAAGCAAAGAGATGATGTAAGTTTTGAGGTGACCGCAATTTGCATGAGTTCCCTTGATCCTTCCAGTGTGGGAGTGACAACAAACGTTTGAAGTTTTATTGTTTTTCCTACTACTTTACATTTTGTGCTCCCAACAGTGCCTCATTGAAGGATGACGTTCATCCCGTTTCACCCGATGGTGACCTTCAACCTAAGCAGATTCTACGTCAAGCTGTGAACCCTGCCATTAATGACATGTTCATGCAGTATCAGTAACTAAATGTTACTTTAGTAACATTTAGTTAGTAACTTTAATAACAGTTCAACATCTCAAATATTGAACTTAGATGTTCCCATGGCATTTTCTCCTTCCAGAAACCAATTCCTCCAGTATAGGCCGATACCGAGTAGGCTACTAGGTAGTTCGACCTATGTAGGTCGGAGATGACACGTTACCCATTCGCAAATACATAAATCCTAACAGTATTTTCCGTGTTTTCTCAGTTCCCAAAGCCAATGATCAAAGACCTCATTCATCAAGAAGGAAGTTGGCAGAGGGTCATTTAAGAGATTTGCATGATAATTGTATGATAAAATTGTACCGCCTACGGAATTCGTGTTTGTGAAACATTACGTCATAGTTCGACGCGATTGTACGTTGCCAGGCAGGTTTCAAAAAACATTCGCGCTCATGTTGCCAAAGACGAAATAACATAATACAGATAACACTTTTTTTTACTTTATATTTGTATTGTATTGAATTTAGCTGGTAAACTGAGTGTTTAAAGTGTATCATAGTCTAGGTAGCTTGTGTTAATACACTCAGTTTACTAGCTAAATGCGATTAAACAATCACATACAATACAAATATAAAGTTAGCAACGCTAATAAATGTCATTTATAAAATTAGTTTTATCTGTTTAAGGTTATTTCGTCTTATGACGCTCAATGAATGAGCGCGAATGTTTATGAACCTTCCTACGTCATCGATCGTCCGTTGACAGGCAGGTTTGGAATTTTCGAACGCAATTACGTAGGCGGTAAAATTTTCGCCCCCCCGTTAGAAATTGTGTGACAGAACCGTCCAAGACAACATGTATTTAATGAGACGTTTTGGAAGACGGTTCCACAATAAAGCCAGTCGATTTGTGCTATTTTAAAGCGTTTAATAACCATTTCATATAAACAAAAATGGCAGGTTTATCATAACAACAGGTTAGAAACAATTATTTAAAACCAAACTGTGTGAACAGCTACACGGTGTGTCACTTACACCCAGTCACACAAGTCACACAAAGCCAATTCAATCGATGAAAAAACTCTCACTCAAACAGCGTAATAGGAGTTCTACTCTGTCGAGTTTACTGCCACCTAGTGGGGAAACCAAGATACAAACTCTACAACTTCAGAGTCAATGACAGCTGTAAGAATGACACTGCAGATGATGGGTCAGTACAGTATATACGGTTTTGTACTGATAATGTTATAAAAAGGACCAACATAATATAATATATTTAGCTGGTGGTCTTTGACCTCGTACAGGTCATATTCAGTCTGATATTCAGATTGGCAAGACGGCTGCTGTCGGTTGGGTACGGAACCGGGAGCCCCCATCGGACGTTCCCAGATGGTACGTTCCAGTCAGCCCATCAGTTCGAACAACCAGGCCCACGTCCACATTCCACGTCAGAATAGAGAAATAATGTTTACGTCGCAGTTCTCCAACACGCCAAGCCATGGCACGAGCAGAGCTCTGACTCAAAACCAAGAAGGTCGAATGGAGCTGCTCCGTGTGTGTGTGTGTGTGTGTGTGTGTGTGTGTGTGTGTGTGTGTGTGTGTGTGTGTGTGTGTGTGTGTGTGTGTGTGTGTGTGTGTGTGTGTGTGTGTGTGTGTGTGTGTGTGTGTGTGTCTAGGTTACAGGTTCTTCAGGGTCTTTAGCGAGGCGTCCCTGAGCTCCTGCTTGCGCTGCTTCTGCCTCTTGAGGTGGCGGTACGCCTCCACCACACGGACGCGCTCCTCCTCCATGATCCTCTTCCGGGCCATGGAGGGCGAGACGGTGGACACCACATCCTGGCCCAGCAGCGAGTTCAGCAGCAGACCCTTGGAAACCGCGTTCTGGGGGAAGGGGGGGGGGAGGGATCAGTAGGGGGGAACGTTTCTGGGGTCGGCTCCCAGCCAACACATCAAACCATTGTCTACCCGCAGGTAGACTTGAGTGAGATGCACAACAGCTACCTGCTTGGTATAAAAAAGGTGCTGTACGCAATGTACGCAACGTACGTGCGTGTGCGTGCGTGCGTGCGTGCGTGTGAGTGAGTGAGTGACTACATCACAACCATGTGCTTACCTTGGCTGCTGGGGCCTTCCGGGGTTGGGCGGTGAACGTGGGGGGTTCCATCGCAACCTCCCCGAACTTCACCTTGTCTGGAGAAGAGATGGAGGCGACGGGGGAGACTGCTTAGTAAATGGTAAACAGACTATTTATAGGGCGATTTTTTAACCAGTGTCCACTCAAAGTTTACAATTTACAATATTGTCTAACATACATTCATACACACATTCACTTCAACCACGCAGGGTGACAGTCAGCTCTTCAGGAGCAGTCAGGGTGAGGCGTCCTGCTCAGGGACACCTCGACACTCGAGGAGCCGGGGATTAAACTAGCAACCTCCCGGTTACCGTAACCGGACAACCCGCTCTGGCTCCTGAGACACATGCCGCCCGTTTAGTAAGAACACGCCGCGCTCACGATGGTCTGAGTTAAAACACAAACCCCAGTAATAAACAAACAAACAAACAAACCCCAGTAATACCTATGAACATGTTCTTCTCCATCTCCTTCTCCTGTCGGTTGAGTTTCTTCTGATGCAGTCGGTTCAATCGGGATTGATTGTACCTTGAAAAATACAGGGGAGGGTTGAGTACATGGTGAGAATACACACACACACACACACACACACACACACACACACACACACACACACACACACACACACACACACACACACACACACACACACACACACACACACACACACACACACACACTTAAAAACAAGCTTTGAACCAGGCAGCATTCAACTTCATAATTAACTTCACAATTATATATTGTCGCATTCATCCCCAAACGAACGATACATCCTAAGTGAGAGCATAACCGAAACCCCATAGTAAGTGAACAT
>NC_044049.1:1357216-1432216 GCF_902167405.1 Gadus morhua
GTTGACCTCCCAGTCCTCCCACTCACATGTGGACCCCCCAGGCTCTCCCAGTCCCTCCCAGTCTCTCCCAGTCCCTCCCAGTCCCTCCCTGTCCTCCCAGTCCCACTCACATGTTGACCTCCCAGTCCCTCCCAGTCCTCCCAGCCCTCCCAGCCCCTCCCAGTCCCCCCGTCCCACTCACAAGTTGACCTCCCAGTCCCTCCCAGTCCTCCCAGTCCCTCCCAATCCTCCCAGTCCTCCCAGCCCCTCCCAGTCCCTCCCAGTCCTCCCAGCCCCTCCCAGTCCTCCCAGTCCTCCCAGCCCCTCCCAGTCCTCCCAGCCCCTCCCAGTCCTCCCAGTCCTCCCAGCCCCTCCCAGTCGCCCCGTCCCACTCACATGTTGACCTCCCAGTCGCGGTAGTCGTCGGCGCCGCAGCACTCCAGGCCGGTCTGGATCTCGTCCACGATGAACCTGAGGTCCAGGTCGTCCTGGTAACGCGCCATGGCGACGAGCAGGCCGGAGCGCAGGTAGCCCCCCACCTCCCCCTGCAGGCTGAAGGCCGCGATGGCGGCCAGCACCTGGGCGGCGATCAGCGCCAGCACGGCGGCCGAGAAGCACCTCAGCAGGCAGCCGTTCTCCCGCAGCGCGCCCACGCAGCCCGACAGGCACAGGGCGCCCAGCAGCGAGCCCAGCGCCACGAACGCCAGCATGGGGTCGGTGCCGATGCTGCCGATGCGCTCCTGGGCGAAGGACTCCTTGGTGATGAGGCCCCACAGCCCCAGGCAGAGCACCGCCATGCCCAGCACGGAGAACAGCAGGTTGCTGGAGAACACCAGCAGCTTCAGGCAGTGGTCGCCGAAGGAGTAGCCGGTGGTGCGCTGGTGGCGGTGGCGGCGGCGGCGGGGCCTGAAGGTCTTGGGGTCGCTCTGGCTGGAGCCCTGGTTCTCCCCGGTGTCGTCGTACCGGGGCTCTGCGTCGCCGACGGGGCCGTACGGAGGCTCCCCGACGGCCGCCTGGATCTCCTACGGTCAATAACGTTCACACATAGGGTGTTTAGCAGACGCTTTTATACAACGCGACACAGCGACTGCCTGCGTTGTGAGGTCACGTTGCAGGGCTGTAACCCATTTTGGAAGCATAGGGGGATTTGAAGGTTTGTTATGAGTTGGAAAACATTGTTGTGTTCGAAACACACCGCCACGGCGTTCGTCATTCCTCGATTGCGTTGTATTGATGATGATTTACGACTTATCATTAATCTATCAGTCCCTTGAGTACTCTCAAAATGCAGAGCTCACCGACAAAAACAACCCATGATGCAATCCCATTGCATCACGGGATGTTTTGGTGGTGAGCTCTCCATTTTGATGCAGAAGCCCTGTTCAGGCCCTGTTCCGGCCCCTCTAGTCACCACTCAGCTAGGTGGACATTAGCTGGCGAGTGGAGGAGCAGGCCAGTGTCGTGGTTAGGGTGTTTGAAGCCCAGCTAAAGACGACAGCAGCCTACATGCACCCTACACGGGTACTGAGAGCAAGAGGCCAAAGGCTGTCTGCTCATAATCGACACATGTTGCTCATTGAAACGATAATGTTAACACCAGAAGGTTGGCCTTACGTCCCTTTGGATCAAAGACACAGACACACTTAATAAAGAAACAAAGGCTTCTGCGCGGACTGTGCTGCTCCTTACCTTCGGGATGAGAGGGCTGCTCTCATTCTGGGTCGCGTCCCCCCTGGACCAGGGCCAGAACGGACGTCTGGAGGCCCAGAATCCACTCATCGTCCCAGGAGACAGAGAGACCGGCCTGTCCCTCTAAAAGAGTCTGAGTGAATCGATCTACGGCGAGAACACACACCCACACACACACACACACACACCCACACACACACACACACAGCATGTGAGCGGGGCGTTGTGAGGGGCGTGAGTAGCCCCTGGTTACGGGAGGGGGGAGGGGGGGGGGGGGGGGATCAGGGTTCCACCATCATGTGAGAGTCACAGTGCAGGGATTATATGGTCGAGAGAGAGAGAGAGAGAGAGAGAGAGAGAGAGAGAGAGAGAGAGAGAGAGAGAGAGAGAGAGAGAGAGAGGGAGAGAGAGAGAGAGAGAGAGAGAGAGAGAGAGAGAGGGGGAGAGAGAGACAGAGAGAGAGAGAGAGAGAGAGAGAGGGAGAGAGAGAGAGAGAGAGAGAGAGAGAGAGAGAGAGAGAGAGAGAGAGAGAGAGAGAGAGAGAGAGAGAGAGAGAGAGACAGAGAGGGAGACAGAGGGAGAGAGAGAGAGAGAGAGAGAGAGAGAGAGAGAGAGAGAGAGAGAGAGAGAGAGAGAGAGAGAGAGAGAGAGAGGGAGAGAGAGAGAGAGAGAGAGACCAGAAAGAGAGAGAGAGAGACCAGAAAGAGAGAGAGAGAGAGAGAGACCAGAAATAGAGAGAGAGAGACCAGAAAGAGAGAGAGACCAGAAAGAGAGAGAGAGAGAGAGAGAGAGAGAGAGAGAGAGAGAGAGAGAGAGAGAGAGAGAGAGAGAGAGAGAGAGAGAGAGAGAGAGAGAGAGAGAGAGAGAGAGAATGCGATGGGTAACACAGTGTGAAAGAGACCTGACGTCAACCCAACGCGATATGCCAGCACATCCTTATGACATCAGTCAGCCAGAAGTAAGTAGGAAGGTAGATATAAAACGGTCCATTTTTGGTCCAGGTCCATTAATGTTACAATACACCACACCAGGTACTACTAGTTTAACTACTGCTTTTTATTATTTGGTACTGCTCTTATCCTTCTCCTTCAACATTCAGATAACATCATTAAAATATATTGTCTTCTGGTATATCCATTACAACTATGAGAAAAACAGAGAGAGAGAGAGGGAGGGAGAGGGGGGAGAGAGGGACAGAGAGAGAGAGAGAGAGAGAGAGAGAGAGAGAGAGAGAGAGAGAGAGAGAGAGAGAGAGAGAGAGAGGGAGAGGGATAAAGGGAGAGGTACAGAGAGAGAGAGAGAGAGAGAGAGAGAGAGAGAGAGAGAGAGAGGGAGAGGGAAAGAGGGAGAGAGAGAGAGAGGGAGAGAGAGAGAGAGAGAGAGAGAGAGAGAGAGAGGGAGAGGGAAAGAAGGAGAGAGAGAGAACAAGAGGGAGAGAGAGAGCGTGCGCGAGCGCATGGGAGAAAGAGAACGAGACAGAGAACGATAGCGAGAGCTAGAGAGGGAGAGCCAGAGCAAGAGCCAGAGACAGAGAGTGCGATGGGCCAGGATATATACCTGGCCCGTCATGTCTTCTGATGTCACTCTTTCCCTCTGAGCCGAAGCTGTCGGGGGTTAAGTGAAAAAACGTATCTCGGTAGGACCTGCACCACAGTGGTCGATAATCGTAATCGGGTTCGAAACCGGAACTGCCCTTTACGGCGAAATGGTTTGACACTGATCCCATGGTGTGTTTCTTTTAAGAATTGCGGTTTTATTTATTTGTTAAAGTTTAGACCCATTTGTTTTTCTATTCCAAAACGTCCCATGCAGTGGCTCTGTCAGGGAAATCCATTAGCCGGCCCGTGTCCACGTCGCTGCTCGATGCATTAGGAAAATATGCCCAACTATATTGCAAAATACAATACTGATGTTGCTCAGGATATTCCTTTCTATTAAAAACAGGGACATGGAGCCCCTCCCCGCCCCACAAACACACAACAGACACAAACAAACACACAACAGACACACACAGACAAACAACAGACACACACAAACACACAACAGACACAGTGCAATGCTCACGAGACAATCTTCAGATGTTTGCCACCATGGATACAGATTGTTTTGCTTATATCTTTCTAATTGCGTTCTCCTTTTAACTACGAAACCCATTGAAGAACAGCCCATGATAACACACCGACGACAACCCCTAATCCCAGGATTAATCGTTGATATAAGGAGTCGGGTTATCGTCCTGCAGGCAGACATCGTCCCCGCGGGCGGCCTCTCAACGAGGCCGTCTCTGGGTCGCAGGCGTCCGGGAGGAAACGGATCTCCACAAGGTCGTGACCCCGTCCCGACGTTGGAGCCGCTCAGCGTGCGGGCCGGTCGAAGGCCATATGCCGAGCAGACTCTATTACGGAGGGAGGGAGGAATGCTGCGCTGGAGCAGAGGCAGTCCCGCCGCTACATCAAACGCGTCCTCTGGACGTCTGCCCTGGCAGAGCCCAGCGGGGTGCGAGGGCCCGGGACCTGCCCCAGCTCCCAGGGGTCGAGAGGGCCCGGGACCTGCCCCAGATACCAGGGGACAAGAGGACCACCGATCCCCACCAACTGTGGCCAGGAGTCGGGTGCATGTCGCTTCGCCTTGGCTTTGGAGAGAGGTGGATGGCATCACTGTGGCTCTGCATAGCTAGGTTTTGACCTGGCATAGGCTTCTACATGTGTGGGTGGCCTGGGTTCCACCTGGCATGGGGTTCTACGCGTGTGTGTTTGTGTGTGTGTGTGTGTGTGTGTGTGTGTGTGTGTGTGACTGTGTGTGTGTGTGTGTGTTTTTAGGTCTCTCTGGTGTGCACGTGTGAAACTTTGGCGTTATACGTATGCGTCACAAATGCACGTGTAGTATGCGTGAGTGTGGTGATGTGAACACACACACGCATGGGCGTGCAGCTCTCGGTGACGCCGAAAGGGGGCGGGGGGGGAGGGGGGAGGAGGTTATATAAATGCTGGTCAGGTTCACGGTTCTAACAAGTGTCTTTGCTGAAGGATTAATGCACACGCAGTCAAGCTGACCCGGCCCAAAACAAAAGCATTTTCGCCAACCTCCCAGACAGGTAAGGTCATTTTGGATATTGAATACTCTTCGACTTTGATTCTTGGTTAAAAATTAATTAATTTAATTGAATTGATGTTGTTTTACTGAGTTTAGTTATCAAGACCTGTGGGATAGACTAAGTATCATTTAAATTGTAAAGATAGATCAAATCTTTGTCAAACAATAGTGATCGTTACCACAACATCTGTGATCTCTCAACGAAAGAAAAACAACACAGCACCAGAATGGAACGGTTTACTGTAATTATGAGTTATGAGTGTGTCTTGTCTCCAGGATGGGGAGAGTGCTGGCTCTGTTCTGCATGCTCTCTGTGTGCGGGGCTCAGAAGTGGAAACAGAAGACCATCATGGAACATGAAGGTTAGAAGCAAAAAGCACTATTTTAGATTATAAGTTTTAACCATTGTAAAAAATGAAATTATAAATGGACTGCATTTGCAGCACTTTTTCTAACCAGTGGCCACTCAAAGCACTGTACGATATTCTTAACATTCACCCATTCACGCACACATTCACACACACACACACACACACACACACACAAGGCGACAGCCAGCTCGTCAGGAGCAGTGTTCGCTCAGGAACACCTCGATACTCGGCGAGGAGGCGCCGGGGATCAACTATCAACCTTCCGGTTACCAGCCGACGGAGTTTACCTCCGGAGCCTTCCTGTACAAATTAATTTCTATGCATAAATTAAAAAGCATCCAGATTTGAGAGAATACATTTCACGTTGTTCTGGCAGAACACCGCCATGAGAAGACCTGTTCCAACCTGACCCAGGTGTTGGACAACTGGAAGTTTGCCATCATTACCCAGGTGAAGGACTCGCTGGCCAACGACCATGCCTCTCTGCTCCCTGACTACAGCAGGTAGGCGGGAATCGACCGCAGTGTACGGCGTGAACGACATGGGTCATGTGACGGCGTCTGGCTGAAAACATGTGATAATCACTCTCATATTTACTCACTGATTTGAACAGCTGGATGTCGTTAAGTAGGCCCACATAGCCTGAAAATCGTGTTCACATTCAAAATACACCCAAACAAGGTTTTTGTGTTTGCTATTTCAAACACAAAACTTATTTAACATTTACATTCAGGGCATTTAGAAGGTGCTTTTATCCAAAGTGACTTACAATAAGTACATTTGTCAGAAGAAAGAAAAACAACAATATATCACTTGCGGTACAGTAAGGTTCATAGAACCAAGTGCCAAGCAGCACTAACAATCACTAGGTCAACCCATTCCCGTATACAACAAAGATAGCTTTACAGCAAAGATAAGATGCTACACGATGCTAAGTATTATTTTTAAGTGCAATTTAACATATTGTAATTATATATTTTCCTTTTGAAGGATCCAGCCCCTCTCTGAAGCCCTCGCTGACCTCTACAATCAGTTCAACTCTCTTAAGAACGAGCTGGCCGGTCTCACCGCGAGGTTTGACGGCGTGGAGGGGTTCGTCGACGACCTCCAGACCCGCAAGTTCTCTCCTCCGCCCCCGAAGCCGGTACAGGTGGCGCGCCCCCGCTCCGTTCCGGTGGCGTCCTCCCGGCCCGGGCTGCGGCAGGCTCTGCGCTCCAGGACCGGACTGTACAGGAGCGACGGGTCGCCGGTGATATACTCCAGAAGACGAGCGAGGAAAGTCTCCCCGCGACCTTAGGATATAATTGTACCATTTTAATATATCATATTAGAATGTAAATTTGATATAAATACACTCCCGTTATAATTGTGTGTTATTCCTTTTTTGTCAGAGACAGGGGCCTTTTTAGTTATTTTTGATACGATGGTGAACTATCTTGCGAGAAAAAATTATTATATTTCATAATAGGCCTACAAAAAGTTGACGTTTCTTTTTTTCTATGAGTGTGTGTTGAGTGGCAACAAATTATTCATTTTAATGATTTTTATTGCCAACATAACTACAGAAAGTTTCATGTAATCATTGGAACATATTGGCTTTTCTCATGATATCTTCCAGTGCGTAAACAGCAAGCATCAAGGGCATCAGTCTTCGTTTGTGACACTTGCTTAACAGTAGGATTGCATTCAGACTTGCTGATCGTTTCATCAGAGGGATTTGAACCCGCGGCCACTATGAACGTGTCTTCACTTTAGTCACGTTTTCGGAGGGACATACTGATTTGGAGCATTGCTGAACCGCGGTGCCGGTTGTGGTACCAACGATGACCAGACTCACGTTTACAAGCCAGCGGACATCTGCTAACACTCCGTCTGTCTGTCTCTGGGCCAGACAGACGGACCTGCCTGGCTGGACGAGAGCAGACGGGCGGACGGTGGAGCGACCGGAGGACACGGGGCCATGAACATGAACAGTTCAGACAACAACATTAATCAAATGTTCAACAATATCCGGATTCATATTTGGACAGAAATTAATAACAATGTTTGGCTTTGAATTTGTATTTTGGTGTGTGTAGTGTATTTTCTGATTGCACCAAAAGGAAAATTGTACAAGGACGATCAATGAAACAGTTAAATAATAAATAATAATAATAAACATATCCACACTTCGTAAATACATATTATACAATATACATAATTATGCTTAGGGATGCTTGCGAAATTCAAGTGTATTAATTTCAGTAAGTGTCCTGCCTGCCCCCCACAGGCCATTTTTAGCTACTACAACCCCATTCAAACTTCACCACTCTACACTACATTATAAAGTTAACTGATTGGTAGTTTTGCCATTTTTATGGGATGAATTATATGGAATGCCATTTGAATCAAAAGTAATTAAATAGATAAATATGGCTATGAAATAAATAAGTTAATGTATGGAAATAAATACTTTTTTTTTAAAAAGGACAACAATTATATCATGCCACATTACCAGGTGGTATATTCAAATGAGGAGGCGTGGTGTCTCAGACCAAAGCAACAGCACCGAATCACTGAATATATTATCAATAATAATAAAAAAAAAAAGCAGCTCTGAATCACTGAATATATTGATAATAATATATAGCAGGACTGAATTGTGAACATATTATTAATAATACTTTTTTTGTGTTCGCTGTTATCATCCATTCCTGCTTCCATCAACTTGATTGCGTAAAACCAATATGAAACTAGAAAATGCATTTCCTGCAGAACATGCGGTGAGTGCTGCAGTGTAAAGTGAGGTTAAAAATATTTTTTAACAAAGCCACATAGATTACGACATAAAGAAACATTAAATAGCTTAAATCAAGTGAAGGGGCTTGAACAGAGTTCAAAAGTCTAAATGGAGTAAACAATGTAAACATGCACACCGTTTAAAAGAATGTAAATGGTTGGAAACAAATAAAGTGACAGCTGAATGAAAAGCGCAAAGCATTGCTAAAAATGCAGAAATGTAAGTGACCGGTACGATTATACCAACTCTGCCTTAAATGGGTTTTAACATCAACCCCTTTTTCCTGGTGTAGAAGGAGCCCAGTTAAACTGGCCACCAGGTGGTGTGCTGTGGTGTGTTTCACACTCATCTAAACCTTAGCAGTTTGTGCCTCATTGACTGTTGGATTAATTATTAACTATGTCAAAAATATCTGATTTCCTCCCTTTGTTGTGATGTTCCCCCGAACAACAATGCAAACTAACCATTGTTAGTTTGCTCACTGTGAACAGATGCCCCCTGTAGGATTATAACAGACTAATCTACATAGACCCTCGTAATAACTAGACCTAGACCCAGCTGAGAACTACTTTCAAGGAGGCGATGCCCTTCCTTAAGCTATCAGGCTCAGAAACGCAGACAGTAATCATTTTAAATGACTGAACAATAAATCGATTATTTATTTAATTACTGCTGCTCATTTTTTCCTTGTTTGAACGTTCAATTCAGCGAGTTCAACAGGATAAAACTTTGAATGAACCAGGCGGGTGGCAGGGACAAGAGATTAAACAT
Organism: Gadus morhua; assembly: GCF_902167405.1. Taxonomy (NCBI): domain Eukaryota; kingdom Metazoa; phylum Chordata; class Actinopteri; order Gadiformes; family Gadidae; genus Gadus; species Gadus morhua. Next base: position 1,365,899 of record NC_044049.1, read on the forward strand.
TGACCTGATTGTACATTGACTTGTACAATTTAAATGTTAATAAATGATGGTAAATTTCCCCCTCTTCCCCCTGCACTTAAACATTTGCTTGCTTCTACATAATCAGTCCCACGTCTGAGGTTACTTCTACTTCATAAAGAATGCAGTAACTAAAACTGTAAACCCACTTGCCTAACTTTGTTATTTGTTGACGATCATGGTGCTTCTAGAACTTCTCCATTCGTCTGCTTCAGTCCCCCTGTTGGGGGCTCTTGTAGGTCTGCTGGTCCTCTTCTTCTCCTCCTCCAGGAATCAGGGCCAGGGTAAGGATCCCCCTGGGCCCAGACCACTGCCCCTGATCGGGAACCTTTTGAGCATGGACTTTATGAAACCACACATCACCCTCTGGGAGGTGAGGCCACTACTGTTTTTATTCGGTCCATGGTCTCTTCCTGGAAGAAATGTTATCCATTTGATTATTGATATGTTATCCATTTGATTATTGATTGATTGATACATGATAATGATTGGTACTGCATGTCTTTCTGCTATCAGCTTTCCAAGAAATATGGAGATGTATTCACAGTGTATTTACGAACAAAGAAGGTGGTGGTCCTGGCTGGATACAAGACAAACATGCCCTGGTCAACCATGCAGATGCATTTGGAGACAGAGAGTTAACCCTATTAATGCATACAGTTTCTAAAGAAAATGGTATGCTAATGCATACAAATTATTACGTTACTACCACATAAAACTCACAGCATTATTATGAAAAGCAAAAAGTAAGAAAATGTCCCATTTGATCTAGGCATTTTGTTTGCTAATGGAAAGTCATGGAAAGAGATGATACGTTTTACTCTGACAACCTTGAGAGAGTTTGGGATGGGCAAGAACATGAGTGAAGAGAAAATCATTGAAGAATGCGAAAAGCTCATGGAGGTGTTGGAGCAACATAAAGAAAAGTATTACAGTTCCTCAGTTATTGATTGTCACTGTTGTAATTAGATTATAACAAATCATCCTTTATGTCACAGGAAAAGCTTTTGACGTGCAAAAATCCATGAACTATGCCGTCTCCAATATAATCTGTGCCATTATGTATGGAAGTAGGTTTGAATATTATGACCCAGAGTTTAAAGCTATGGTCAATAGATCCAATGGCAACATTCAAATTTTTGGATCCCCTTCAGCACAGGTATAATTTACAAATTTATTTGGATTTTCTTAATTAGGTGAGTGCAGGTTTTATTCTTTCTTTCTTTCTCTCTTGATTATTCTCTACAAACTTTGGTACCAATCTCCTTCCTCAAATTTTGGATTGAACAAGCAGTCAACCACATCTTGGGCCAGATCTCGCTTCATCATCAATTATATCACAGCATTGTTAATTTTTTCCGAACTCGTTTTTGGTGTATTTTCCAGACCAGGTACTGGAGGAGCTGAGCAGCATGATAGGGAGTCGGCAGGTCAAGGTAGAGGACAGGAAGAACCTCCCCTACACTGATGCTGTCATCCATGAGACCCAGAGACTGGCCAACGTCCTTCCCATGTCACTCCCTCACACCACCAGCCAAGACGTCACCTTCCAAGGCTACTTCATTAAGCAGGTCTGACTCAATGGAATAGCCACCAGACATAATATTGTAAGACCGTAATAAATATCTTCATAACTTTCTGAATTGTCCTTTCTCTACAGGACACCGTATTGTACCCTCTCCTAACGTCTGTGTTGTGGGATGAGACTGAATGGGAGAGTCCGCTCAGCTTTAATCCTTCCCACTTCCTGGATGAGGATGGGAAGTTCGTCAAGAGAGATGCCTTCCTGCCTCTTCTGCAGGTTCGCTAGCTCCATCAACAGACCCTGTGTCCCTTCTTCGGTGTTCTACCGAATATTGTGCAGATGACCTCCAGGGGTGTGACCCTGTTCCCTGTGTCAGGTCGCAGGGCGTGTGTTGGTGAGAGTCTGGCCAGGATGGAGCTCTTTCTCTTCTTCACCACCCTCCTTCAACGCTTCCGTTTCACTCCTCCACCTGGAGTGACGGAGGAGGATCTCGATCTGACTCCAACATGGGGCCTCACACTCAATCCTTCCCCCCACCAGTTGTGTGCTCACAGACGGGTCGAGGCAGAAAGTTAATGATTGTGTGGCTTAATATGCAACAACTTAGATCTCTGACACATAATACAGGATTGTTGGGGGGGGGGGGATATATAACACGATGATACCCTTTCGGGTTGCTATTTCTCGGATCCCTGTGTATTACGTTGCACCAGGTTGATGAGGGACCATTATGTCTTAGGTTGAATTTCATTTACAGCTTTATTTATAAAGCCCTTTTTTGAAAACACGCGCTTACAAAGTGCCTCACAAAAATGCAAGTGAATGAATAAACAATTTAAACAAGTTAAAATAAAAATTGATCAAACAAACAAAGAAAGTGATAATACTGAATATTCAGAAGTCTCTTAAACAATTCAAATATTCAGAAGTCATTCAGTCGACATATGCTAAGGAGCAGGTCAATAAACTGCCATTGACCTCATCAATGTGCCTCAGGTTATTCTTGTGCTGTGCATGTGTGCAGTACAAAACTGTACTCCCCTCCAAGGGCCTCAAAGTGCCCCCAGCCACCCTTGATATAAGGATCGTTGCAAAAAGTAATGAACAGAGGAAACGACATTGTGCATGACGGAAAGCTCAGGGCAAAGTGGAACAATGAAGAAAGCAAGATGTATAGTATAGGAGGTATCGGAACCGAGCATAGGTAATCCCAGCAACCGCTAGCATGGTGACCTGATTTGTCTTGTCCCAAATTGAACCCCAGGGGAGTCGAGAGCAGCTTGCAGCTGAGTGTGACTTCTTGGAATGCACTCAATCAGCAGTAGGAGTGTCTAAATGCCTTATCTTTAATTATCAAGTTTATTATCTTTGGCGTTTTTTTCGGAAGTAGACAACCCAAAAATATAAGCTGTTGGGTTTATTACATTTGGATGTAAAATGAAAAACACACACATTTGTAAATAGGTGAATATTTCACTGGGATTGAGATAAAAAAAATGCAAATGTTGGTTGGCATAAGTAAGGGGCATGATATGCCTCTTGATATAGTAATGATTTAGTAAACTGGGTTAAAACCCACCGGATTTCATAATCTGTTTATCTTGATCTGTAAACTTTGACACAAATGGGAACTTTGCCAAGGTTTGACTGCGTTTGTGTTAAAAGTCACTGGCTTCTGTCAGGTCGGCAGATTCCTGTTTTTCTTTTTAAAACTGACACTTTCATGAGTGATATATTAAAGTTATTGATTTTTTGGTAGCTTCTTATATGCCATACTTATAATAGTTTAACAATTTTTTGTTTAAAAACTCACTTAAGTTTTCCAAAGTGTAAAAGTGTGACACTTTCATAATCTTTATGGCAGTATTTTACAATAAGGTTACAATAATAAACCATAAATTAAGATTAGTTTGTAGTAATAGGCATTAATAAACAATTAATGAACAGTTAACTAATGGTAAGGTACATATTTATATATATTTGAACCCCATTAAAGAGGGGGCTTACCCTAGCCATGTTAAATAATGCATACATTAAAACCTTAATTAACATTAGTACATGTCCTACCCTAATTGTTAAATGTTACCAACTTTTCAACTGCCCTCTACTCCACATATACAAATTTTAATATCACATCACAATCACAATGATCCGCAATAATGATAAGCCCAATAAGATACCTTATATAGCCCATAGGCAAATTGAGTCTTGTAGGTAAGAAGTCAACTGAAATGTTTGCCTTGTCATTTTGAAACGCATACACAGGAAATTAAGCTACAACAGGGTGATCATTGCATACCGTTTTCGTTTAGATAAATGTTGTGCTAGGTTTTGTTAAGGCTGAACGTTTTCCAGATCAACCCATGAAATAACCGAATAGATCGGTCTCCTAAATAGTGAAAATTGCATTCTATGTTTAAAGAAACATAATTATACACCACACATATAACATAAATATCACCAAAGGTTCACATATACAGAGAGAGAGAGAGAGAGATAGATATAAGTGCTGTCAAATTAACGCAATAATCTTTGCTTTGATTTTGAGAGATCTAACTCGCTAAAAATAATTAACGCTGTCTACTTCCTGTGGCGGGTGACTTATTATAATCGAACCGTCGAGTCTAGAACACACACTAACTATGAAGGCGAAAGGCACAGAGGTGGAACATCCAACGCAATATAGTTGGATTCTAAGGAACCACTGTGACAGGGGCAGGTTCTACATAGCCGTCTAAACTCGAATAAGTCACGAGAAACGTCACCCGTTATGATATAACAATCAACCTACGCGTATCTTGTAAGTCTGCTGGTCCTCTTCTTCTTCTCCTCCTCCAGGAATCAGGGCCAGGGTAGGGATCCCCCTGGGCCCAGACCACTGCCCCTGATCGGGAACCTTTTGAGCATGGACTTTAGGATGTTGATTGATCTATTTGCGTTAACTTAGTCTTGGAGGAACTGTTGAGTCTAAACCATATGGCGGGAGCTAAACAAAGAAGATGGATCAACAGCTGCTTGTCATAACTAGGTTGAGCAGGGTGTCCTTTAACCACACTCTACCAGAGCTTATTGTAGTTTTTCTATCCATTAGATTTAAAACCTCATCGATGCACACATCTCCTTGTTTGAGAACCATGACGCACGCGATGTTAAGATTTCCTACTTTAACGAAGCTCTCCTAGTGTGCGTTCAACAGTATAAGAAACTCTATTTATTCTGATTTGAACTGATTTATTGAGCCTTTTTTAGCTATAAAGGGGAAAACATAGGTCTACATATTAATTTCAAGACTTTAGATTACTTTTGATACAGGGAAGATTTGGAGAACCTCGTTCACACAACCTTTCATAATTAGACTTATCTTATCTATAAACCTACCACAAGTAGGCTACATGCCATGTTTAAAAATATGTATACATATTAATTTCAAGACTTTCGATGACTTTTGATACAGTGAAGATTTGGAGAACCTGGTTCACACAACCTTTCATAATTAAACTTATCTTATCTTTAAACTTTACCACAAGTGGGCTACATGCCATGTTTTACTGCCTAAGTCTTCAGAAATGTTTTTGGACCTCTCCCAGATTATTTTCATGTTTAATAAAAGGCTACAACTACAGATGGCAAGTGATGATACCTAAATTGCCATAATTTAATTACATCCCATAATTGTTTGTTGTGCAGAGAAGCTGTGCTCTCTACTGAAGACAGGGATTTATTCTGTACACAGTTCAATACAGAGTCCTTGAGAAACGGTAATTATTAACAGACTCAAATTGACATTTAATGTGTGACCACTCGGGTGGGGCGTTTTCCCTTGCACAGGCTACTACAAAATGTGCAAACACGCTGCCACATCCATCAGTAGGACTTTACTTCCAAAACGAAGATTGGGGCGGTTACTGTACTTTTATACTTGTACTTCGGTAGCTGAAGATTATATTAGTCTAAGATCATGGCTCTACCAGATCTTTTCGAATCGTCCGCTTCAGTCCCCCTGTTGGGGGCTCTTGTAGGTCTGCTGGTCCTCTTCTTCTTCTCCTCCAGGAATCAGGGCCAGGGTAAGGATCCCCCTGGGCCCAGACCACTGCCCCTGATCGGGAACCTTTTGAGCATGGACTTTATGAAACCACACATCACCCTCTGGGAGGTGAGGCTCCTGTTGTTTTTCTTTGTTTATAAATCGTGTGGTCATTTGATCGCCCTATAGGCCTGGGCAGTCATGCGGTCACTCAGAGACCCATAGCTTGCGGATGTGTTGTGCCTATGAAATTTACAATTATGTTTTTTTCCCCAAGAAAGCTTGGTTTGTATGCAAACTTGTTGCAAACTTATTGGGGGCGAACTGTTACAAATTTGTGAAAGTCAGTTCAGATCATGGAAACAAGTGAGAGGAGGGACGTTATAAATACAATTTTCTCAGCAATTGATGTATTTATTAGTTGTGAAAGTAAAGTCCTTAAAAAGCTCTTTCCTCGTCAAAGGTTATGAACCTACCTTGTTTTATTAATGAAGTGGAGGGGAACCAGACTTCCCAGGTCTATAGGACTGACTATATCAAGCATAACAATACTTTATTTTCAATAGTATCTATCCGATATTTATACACTTTCCTTCCTCATTCACTGTATTCAAAACTACTTTGTGTGTTTCTTTTATCAGTTTTCCAAGAAATATGGAAATGTATTCACAGTGTATTTTGGACCGAAGAAAGTGGTGGTTCTGGCGGGATACAAGACTGTCAAACAAGCCCTGGTCAACAATGCAGATGAATTTGGAGACAGAGAGGTTTTCAAAATCGTAGACGAAACTACGGGAGGACATGGTGAATAAATTAAGCTATTTAATATTTATCGAACGAGTGTTAACTCAATTAAACATCTACTTATAGTATTTAAAACCGTAACATTTTATTTGATCCAGGCATTTTGTTTGCTAATGGAGAGACATGGAAAGAGATGAGACGTTTTGCATTGACCACTTTGAGAGACTTTGGGATGGGCAAGAAATTAAGTGAAGAGAAAATTATGGAAGAATGCCAATACCTCATTGAGGTTATGGAGCAATATAAAGGTATGTGTCACATTTCCTCAGTTATTTGTTGTCACTTTTGATATAGGAAGAATAATAAATCATCCCTTCATGTTACAGGAAAAGCTTTTGATACTACAAAATCAATGAACTATGCCGTCTCCAATATAATCAGCGCCATTATCTATGGCAGTCGATTTGAATATGATGACCCAAAGTTTACAAGTATGGTAAACAGAGCCAACGAGACCATTCGACTGACAGGATCCCCTTCAGTACAGGTGCGATTTATTTTTCCATTGGAATTACTAGCAACTGACATACAGAACATCGCTTTTACTGACTCCATTTCATTGTAGATATACAACGCGTTGCCGTGGTTGGGCAAGTGGTTTAGCAGCCGCAGGGTCATGAAGAATACAGTTCAAAATCAAGCAGACATAAGCAAGATGACCCAAAGTCTCAAACACACCCTTGTCCCTGAGGTGTGCAGGGGTTTTGTGGACGCATTCCTGATTCGCCAGCAGACTCTAGAGGTATGTCGCCTTGTGCTCAAACTGTCAAGTTATATGCAAGATTTAAATCTTTCATCTTCTCAGGAAATTGTCAATGCACTTAAACGATATACAATGTATTCAATAAGAACATAACAGTATCATTCTGTGTATCTAGTCTTCATCGGACCAATACCTTTTTCCCATCTACACTCTTCTCATGTCACTTCTACCACTTATTTTTTCCATATGCAGGAATCTGGAAATAAGAACAGTTACTACACCAATATGAACCTTAATGTATCTATTGCCAATTTGTTTAATGCTGGAACTGATACAACTGCAACAACATTAAGATGGGGTCTTCTGATCATGGCCAAGTACCCAAAAATCCAGGGTAAGGAAGTGACGATATAAAAATTGTGAAGAATATTCTAACTAGGTATTTGAGCTAGTCCCTGCCCACCAGCTGACCAGATGTATATTACTTAACTTATAATAGACCTATTTTCTTTTAATTTAGGGGCGGGGCTATATTTGTTTTTCAGGCATTCGCTATCTCTACTCACCGCTCGTTTGAATCACACAGTTGTCATTCGGAGCGGAAAGAACACTGTCATTTCGTTTTTTTTATTCTGAAAGAGGTCCCACCTATTTACAAGGAGGGGCTTAATTTAACACACAGTGACTTTAAGAAGCTATGCTTCTGACCAGCAGATGGCAAATATACATTGTATGTCTGACTAATAGCCTATTGAATACTCTTAATGTCCTGCATTTTATTGCAACAATTATCAAGCCTACGTATAGATGTTCAACTTGTTTAAAGTCAAACTCAACAAAAGGTTTTGACAGCTGTTCAAGATTGACTTACAGAATGGCGGCTTAAATTGGGAGCTACTTTATAGGACCTAACTACAAGTTTGCCAATACCCCATTTCAAGTCTGACAATGCAGATCAGTTTTTGGATGCAAATAACCCTAACTCATTTGGGGTTATATATTCCTGATGTATATTCCTGATGTTCTGCTTATTTTTAACATCCAGTCAAGGTCCAGGAGGAACTGAGCAGCATGATAGGGAGTCGGCAGGTCAAGGTAGAGGACAGGAAGAACCTGCCCTATATTGATGCTGTCATCCATGAAATCCAGAGATTTACCAACATCGTTCCCATGTCACTCCCTCACATCACCAGCCAAGACGTCACCTTCCAAGGCTACTTCATTAAGAAGGTCTGACTCAACGGAATAGCCACACCCACGGCCATATCATATACAAATATCTTAATAAATAGCTTAATAACTTCCTGAATTGTCCTTTCTCTACAGGGCACTGTGGTGTATCCTCTCCTAACGTCTGTGTTGTGGGATGAGACTGAATGGGAGAGTCCACTCAGCTTTAATCCTTCCCACTTCCTGGATGAGGATGGGAAGTTCGTCAAGAGAGATGCCTTCATGCCTTTCTCTGCAGGTTCGCTAGCTCTATTAATATATACACTGTATCCCTTCTTCTGTGTTTTATCAAATACTGTGCAGATGATCTCGAGGTTTGACCCTGTTCCCTGTGTCAGGTCGCAGGGCGTGTGTCGGTGAGAGTCTGGCCAGGATGGAGCTCTTCCTCTTCTTCGCAATGCTGCTTCAACACTTCCATTTCACTCCTCCACCCGGGGTATCGGAGGACGACCTGGATCTGACCCCAGTTCTGGGCATCACCCTCAATCCTTCCCCTCACCTGTTGTGTGCCAACAGTCGTGTTTAGTAGGAGGATCCCGCTAATGATCCTATGATAGATATCACTGCTTGAGTAATATACAGATGAACCTCTCTATAACGTGGCTCTTTGGGTCCACAAAACAATGACCACTTTATTGTTGGAAAACGCATAAATCGCGAATTTCACAGTGAAGCAGATGCGTTTTTGTGATGTATCACTCATGTTGACTAAGATCAGCTCTGAAAAAGATATAATATTCGCTACACGCAAAGCACCTATGAACAAGCTTAGTAGAAACTTTTGATCTTATTTTGCTGGTGGCTTCGTCATTAATACAAAACAACCAAGGGCTTTTAGACGTGGTCGTATCGGTAATTGGCTTATTTCTGGGACAAAGCTTATTTTGATAAAGGCAATGCAGATCTACAGAACAACAAACTAATGAAACTAAGTGTGTGATGGGAGACACTTAAATGTTTGATTTCGCAGAGATATATTTTTTTAAAGATTATATTCCAATGGATTTACTTTTTTTTAAGTGTATTGTATTTGTTAATTGATTAACAGGTTTAGGATATATTTAATGTTGAATATGTATAGAAGCATTATAATAATATACGTTAGTGTCGTTTTTTTGTATTTAGTTAATTAGCCGATGCTTCAATCAAAAGCAATGTAATCACATTCGAAAAGCTCATGTTTCTATTTAACAAGAATAAGGCAGCCTGGTATTTCATATGTTATGACTATATGTGACGTTGCCCACTAGCGCCTAAAGTGAGCCTAGCAGAGAGCAATAGCACCTTGCGTCGATTAGCGTATGAGCGTACTATTATACTATGTTTGTATGTTATATATGTTTGTAAGCATACATGGGCAGGCACCTGAGGGTCTTGAATGTGGGAACTAGAGCTGTCCCTACCTTTAGCCATGGCAGGTTTGGTCTTCTTTCGTCGGATCGGGTCCTCATTGAATGCAGTCTAGAAGCGCACCACACAAGCAGAAGCAGGGTCAACAACATCGAAGACCTCCATCGTACGCACCAGGTGGCAGAGTACTACCAGTCCAGCAGCAACCCAGAGCACGACATATATATAATATATATATAATATGTCACCAGCCAGCAGCTCAGGGAGCGAGCAACAAAAAAGGCTGACAGAATTAAAGACTTGTGGAAATTGTAATAGAATAAGTGAAGTGATAACGCAACGGCGTGTATTCAGAACGACATAGTACTGGAAATGTACCGGATAGTTCTACAACAAAATAACTCATTGAGTATTATATTATTGTGTTCTTTTCGGAATCGGAAAGGATAGGGATATCATATCACCTTACCTGCATGGCCTCAACAGTGTTTCAAAGTTTGCCCGTCAAAACCCCCACTCCTTTGCAACTTCAATAAACTGCCGCGGTTGAGTTATCTGCTTGAATTACGGAAGGAAGTTGAGGTGCAACTTATTTTTTTAAAGGATCAGATATCTGAGATTCACAACCCAAGTAAATTCTATATTTGAACCCGTTTTTGTTTTTGTTGTTTTTTGTATCGAAAAATAGAAAAAGCAAACTGACTCATGTTCTCAAAGTAATGGTTTTATTGTTATATCATCTAGAATATAATGATATGCAGATCCTGATGAAACTATAGGTGTAGATCTGTAAAGTGCCAAGGAATCTGCCAAGGTGTAGGCTGGGGCCAAGTGAGGCCCGGCATGTTATGAGAGGGTGAACGTGCATGTAATGAGAGGGTGAACCTGCATGGTATGTGAGGGTGAAACACAGGTCAGGTATTGATTTAGCATTTATAAGTGTCTTTGGTTAAACTTTGTATGCTTGAATATGCATTTAAAGTTTCACAAAACAACTATTTACATTGTGAGATCAGCACAGTTTCTTTTTTTTCTGCTTGCAATAAGAGGTGATTACATTTCAGACCACCGTGTTTTTGCAGAAAACCGAAACGCTGAATGGTTTATAAAGTCAGGAGGCCGCCGTCTGCCCCACAGATAATCTCCTCAGTTATCCAGCATATTATATACAGTACCGTTGTATGCTACTGCTAAACTATCATTTCAATGCCACCATTCTCAACTAATGCATAACTTGGAAACATACTTAAATTGGGCTTGCAGGATTAAAATGAATAAAAATAAAAAGTCACCATTAAAAGAACACCAATGACCAATACTTGGCAGAACAAAAACGTAATTTCAAACAAATGGAAAAAAAATCGTCTGTAGCCGTGCCTCTCCCAACCCATTCCAGTCATGATGTCGGCGTATTCCTCTTCAGCAACAGACATGCAGCATTCAGTAGGCTTTAGGTCCGGCAACCACACTGGGAGAACCCATGAGAAATAAAAAGGACTGAGTTAGGTGGAGAGCTCCAACAGGCCGTCGTGGGGGAGGTGGCAGTGGCATCGCAGGATGGATGCTCCTCATCCCATAACCGTCTTCTCCCTCCATCCTGCCTCATCCCTTTCTGTTCTTCCGCCTTCCCACCGCCGCCTTTCCCCCCGGGCGCGGCACCACGCTCACATCAGGTACCAGGCAGCGAATCCCGCCATAAACGCCACCCAGGCCGCGAACAGGACCTGACCCGTGGGGTGTCGCAGCACCGCCATGGCGACCTGGCAGGCGTACTCCGTTCCGCCGGTGGCAGCTGAGAGAGACGCAGAAAGCAGGGCAGGTGCAAGGCAGGGTTAGGGAGAGGTCAAAATGGGAAAAAAAGGGTTCAAATCCTTAAAGAGCACCTATTATAATTTTTCGACTTTTATGACTTATAAACGTTGTTAAAATGATTTATAGTCATGTTCAACCACAACCATACTAAAGTGTCAAATAACGACGTGCGTGCATTTAGACGTATTCCCTGCTGACCGTCTGGGGTGGCTGTGCAGAGCGCTAAACACTGGGGACGCCGGTCGCCATCCACTTGGGTCAAATTTCCGGGATTTATCTACGTAGAACAATCTGGATTTTCCATGCATGGTAATGCTGCAACGTGCTCTTCCGGAAGGTAACCAATCACAACGGGGTGGGGTTGGCAGGAGGGGGGCGAGGGGGCGGAGAAGGACGAAGCCGAGTGTTGACAGAGAAGGCTGAAAGCGCCCAGAAGAGAGGAAGAGTTTCCCGAAAATCGACATCGTTTTTTGTGCTGTGATTCGTGTCAGGTTGCTCTATAGGAGTCATTAATAAGAAATTAAGACCAGAAAAGTAGTATAATAGGAGATCTTTAAGAAAAGCCCTTTTCACCTGTTTTGGCGGCGAAGTAGGGACACTTGTTTCTGTCTCCTCCCTCTCCATGGACGGGGAGGCCTGCATCCATGACCTCCTCCGGGAGGCTCCTCCCTATCTCGTCCAGCTCATCAAACACCTGTCAAATCAAACACAGAAATACGACGCTGTAACAACATATGGGTTACATAAGAGCCGGACGTCTGTTGCTAGGTGATTCTGGCTTAACAGAAAGTGATGAGGTGTCCTCCTGATGCAAGACACAGCGACGTTGGAGTCAAGCTGGTCTTTGCCTTGGAAGCTGGACCTCGCTGTTGGTGTGAGCGTGTGTTTTAGGTAGGTCACGCATAACCTACATAACACTTAAGAGCTGTACAGAGGCATACAATTACCGATCGGTTATTACTCACTCTACGCCAAGAATCGAAATCAAAGCATAAGAAGTGACAAGAAGAGACAGGAGTAACAAAGGTCCCAAGAAATTAACTTTTTGTGTATTTCAGGTCAATTGAGGATATACAGTATATTCGATATTCCTTATATCTACTTTAAAAACCCAAAATCCTCAGACACTCTGATGTTGTGATACGCTACGTTCGCCTCCACCATGACGGCCTCCTAATGACTCACCTGCATGTTGAACCCAAAGGCCCGGACCGCCTCGGCCACTATCTTCTTCTTGGTCTCCGCGTCCAGCTCCAGCTCGTTCATCCTGCTGCGATAATGCTGCTTGAACGACTTGGCGCTGTGGATGTTGTCGAACGTGTAGAACTCCAGGCCCTCCCCGGTGGGAGGCAGCTTCATGGCCCGCTGGGCCACCTTCTTCAGCACCTGCCCCCCGGAGAGGTCCCCCATGTAGCGGGTGTACGCGTGGGCCACCAGCAGCACCGGGTCCTCCCGTCCCACCTTGTGGATGCGGTCCACGTAGGCCTGGGTGGCCGGAGAGCAGCTGACCACGCTCCGCCACCCGGGCCCGTAGAAGAACTCCAGGTCCCGCGCCAGGGCCTCCCGCCTGTGCAGCTCCTGGGGGAAGTAGAGCGGGGCGAAGTACGGGTGCTCCCGGTTCCTCTCGATCTCCTCCTCCATGGCGCTGTAGGTGTAGTAGAGCGCCACGGCACCGAGCTGGGGGGGCACAGGGCGGAGCGCCGCTGTGAATGGGGACCGCCGCTCTGAGGGTACGTCTTCTACTGGTGTTGTAGGTCCTGGTACTTAATGTACGCACTTATTGTATGTCCTACGTCCTGGTACTTAATGTACGCACTTATTGTATGTCCTACGTCCTGGTACTTAATGTACGCACTTATTGTATGTCCTACGTCCTGGTACTGAATGTACGCACTTATTGTATGTTGTACGTCCTTGCAATTAAAAATAGTACTCAGCATCGTGTAGGGTCTAATCCTAGCTATCTTTGTTGCGTACGAGGAATGGGTTAACCTAGTGATTGTTAGTGCTTGGCACTTTGTTCTATGAACATCCTTACTGTACCGACAGAGATATATTGTTGTTTCTCTTTCTTCTGACAAATGTACTTTACTTATTGTAGGTCGCTTTAGATAAAAGCGTCTGCTAGATGGCCTAAATGTAAATCTCAATGTACTTCCGCAGCCGTTCAATGATTGGACCCATTATTGTTGGTGGAGACTGACCTTGAATAGCTCTTTGCGTATGCGGCCCCGGAGGAAGTCTTTGACAAACTGGGTGTTCTCGGCCTTCTCGTGGACCTCTTTGGTGCCCGCTGCCAGAACCTCAGAGAGGTCCTCTGGACTGGAGCAGAAAAAGTTGTTTACACTACCAATTTAGCAAAAAATAAGAGTGAGAGATCAATGTTTTTTTGTGGGAACTGTAATACAGTATGTTTACAGGCCGATGGGAATAACAATGTGTTCCAGCCCTACCTGAGAACATCCACCCTCCCTTCATACTCTGACGCCTCTCCATTGGCTGCACTCTGGATATTCTCCATCTTCACGGCGTCGGGGATATGATGCACCGGTCACTCCTACTGGAAAGAGACACACATGGAAATGCTTCTCAGTCCATTATATTAGCACAGACCTAATCCCCCTTCATAGAAGGGTTTCAAATAAACGGTATAAGTGGCTTTATAATAGTCGTTATAAAGATATAACGACTATATCTTTGATTATGCTTCTCAGTCCATTATATTAGCACAGACCTAATCCCCCTTCATAGAAGGGTTTAAAAAAAACGGTGGCTTTATAAAAGTCGTTATGAAGATATAACGACTATATCTTTGATTATGCTTCTCAGTCCATTATATTAGCACAGACCTAATCCCCCTTCATTGAAGGGTTTCAAAGAAACGGTGGCTTTATAATAGTCGTTATAAAGATATAACGACTATAACTCTGATTATGCTTCTAAGTCCATTATATTATCAAAGCCCTAATCATGGCTTTGTAGAAAGATTTTATAGTAACGATAGCTTTATGATAGTCACTATAAAGATATAACGACTATAACTTTGATTTTGGTAGATGTATATAAATAGCTGTTCTCTGATCGGACCGGAAGCACTTTATGTTTCCTGTTCCATTTAGTTCGAGGGTATGACTTTTTCTGTTGTACTATGAATGTACTATAAAGAATGACATCTCTATGCAAGTTCAGCTAATCACTACTTCCAACGAATAATTGTATTCATTGCTATTCAGCATTCAAAAAGCGGAACACAATAGTAATGCATTTTCATAGCAAAGCGTTATGCCTATCGTGATGTTCCCTTGTTTGAATGTCATAGTCTAAATAAGAGCTGGTTGTAGGTAAACAAACCAACTATGACCTATATAGATGGCCCAAGAGATCTTAAAATAGAACCAGATAATTTAGCACTGTTATGACAGTCCACTAAATGGTTATAATACTGCTCGGATTAAAAGTGTGTGCGCTGTCATTCAGATTTGTGTCTGTGACCTTATTCACTGGGACACGGGGACAGTTTGACAGTTAGACAGAGGGACACTGTGACAGAGGGACACTGAGGCACAGGGGTACAGAACGACAAACACAACGACTGTCATTGTCACTGTCAATTCACTGAATACTTAACATAAAGCATACTAGTGAGAAAAGCCCTCGAACAACAGCATGGAAGGGTCGGACAAAGCCGCTCACACAACAGCGGTTCTGAGGGAGAATAACAACTCGGGGGTCGACATAATCCACATCTCCGACGCGTTTGCTACGCAAACATAGGCATCGGTTTAAGTCGGTTATAAAAAAGATTTAGTTGACATAAAAGATAAAACTACCAGAAGTGTTATTTGTTCATAAGGACTTACCAAATGGGCGGTCCCAATGAGAACCACTGGATAGAAGGGGAGTTAAAATATAAAAACGGGTAACGCAAAGCAACAGCCGAGTTACTAATTTGATAATGTTTATTATTAAATTATTTAAGGTTTTAAATTATGTCAAAAAATATAGAACTAGGACACGACCATCACACTGCGCACCAAACAATAACCAGCGCAGATCTGCGTGCGCTACTGGGGAGCGAAACCGCTGAGCAGCATTGGGGACCGGAAGAACTGTGTCTGGACCGGAAGTGCTGCGCACTCAGCACCAGGTGACGTGGGTGAATCACACTTTTCACTGTTTATCTGCGAAAATCGACATTATGTAACAGTGTGTAGGCCTACAGTATGTACAGTTATGAGACCCATGATGGAGACACGCACATGCAACATAGACACATATTTATATATATATATATATATTTTTTTTTTTTTCTTCATAAAATACATCATCAAAGTGAGTATTTTTGCAGGATTTAGCGCAAATGTATACCGTTTCTGGGTTCCTGAACACCAATAGGACTATACCAATTACTATAGCCTATAGTTCCGACCAATTACTACTTTAACTTATGTACTGCTTTAAATAGGCCTAAAAGATTATTAAGACAATACTTCTATCTCAATACTTGTACTACGCATCGCTTCTCATTTTCCACATCATGCAGTGGTCCTATTTGGCCAAGAGATGTCGCTAACGTCACGGAGTCTTTTCACCAATCAACCGCATTAGTACTACAGTTCATGGTTCGTTCCGCAGTGATGAGAAAGCTCTGCTTGCTGGTGGATTTTTTTTTCTTATTCACACACACACACACACACACACACACACACACACACACACACACACACACACACACACACACACACACACACACACACACGCAATCACACACACAGTCACACACACACACACACACACACACACACACACACACACACACACACACACACACACACACACACACACACACACACACACACACACAGGGCCGTCGGACTGCGGGGACAAAGGGGACAGTTGTGGGGGGGCCCAAGGCAGAGGGGGGGCCCATGACCAAAAAAAAAAAATGTTTATCTTACTTTTTTTTTTTTCTTTATCCCTCCCCCCCGCCAACAATCGCCCCGGACCCCCCCCCCCCCCCCCCCCCCCCCCCCCCCCCCCCGTCAACAATCGCTTCCCCCCCCCCCCGTCAACAATCGCTCCGGACCCCCCCCCCCCCCCCCCCGTCAACAACCTGGCGCAGGGGGGTCCAGCAGTACCTATAGTATAGGGGCCCAGGACTTGGTGCTACGGCCCTGCACACACACACACACACACACACACACATTGTTTTGAATGAAAACACATGCTTTAATTGGTTTACATTTTTGATTATACAACGTGTAGTGGCCTAATAGATGGAAAAAGCTAGGGTTTTCTAGGATTTTTCTTGTGTTTTATCACAACTCATGAAATTGCTACGTGTGCGTGCGTGCGTGTGTGTGTATCACCCCATCCCTGCCTGTGTGTCTCACAGCAATGTCAGACGTTTAGTTCACAGTCTGTCACACCGCCACCCTGTTGCAGATCCACCGCGGTTGTGACAGGCGAGCGGTCTAACGAGGTGATTCACTGCCCTCTGACGAGGCAGACAAGCTGTTCCAGCTGTTGCAGCTGCTAATTGATTCAGGAAGCGGTTATCTGCCACACGTCCTAGATCAATGGGATGAGAAATCGGTTGGCAAGAGATGTGAGGGGGAGCGGCCAGAGCGAAAACACGAGGTCGTTTTTCGGGAGTATTTTGATCAAAAGCTTTATAGACACACACCCATGCTATGTGTCTCTCTCATCTTGTTATCTGTCACCTCAACATAGTTCCATCTAGTTCTATTCAAATATTCATGGCATGGGTTTTTGGACAAAGACATGAATATGAACGATAGCCATGCTATTATAACTGCGCATAAGGGGACACACAAGGGTCTTTTGTGCTGGTCACTGTATTATTCCTATCATTCCTTGACTGCATTATTGTACACAGCTCTAATCAGAAAAATAATAGTAGTCCTGGAGATGAGACCATCTCGAAAGAACTGTTCTGTTTTTGTCATGCACTTACTTTATTATTCATAAAGTGTATATGACATTCATTAAAGTGTGAATGTATTAAGAATCAACAGGGACCATCTTGGCCCGATATCCATATTTGTACAATGGAATATTAGTGGGTAATAGCCAGGGACATTGCCATTCACAGACCAATAACGAATTATAAAAAAAGACACACACACACACACACACACACACACACACACACACACACACACACACACACACACACACACACACACACACACACACACACACACACACACACACACACACACACACACACACAAACACACACACACACACACACTCACAGACACACACTGCCACACACTCACACACAAAGATGTTTGTGGGAATGCATTATGTAAATTAAATAAGAGGACATTCAGGGCGCTTTACAGAGACTGAATTCAACCCAGCTATTATTTGCAAATTAAAGAACAACAGAGATAGCCTACAATTAAACCCACGTATGGGAAGATCACGGCTATTTTGTCTCTGTATCCATGTTTATATCTTGTAACGATAGAGTTATCTCTTTCGAGACGAAAAATATGTCTGTTCTAAATGTCATGATAACACTTTTGATAATGGTACATTAATCAACCATTAAATTAAAAAGTACACATTAGAAAGATGTTTAAAAAGGTAGATTCATGTCATCATTTAATAGGGCTAACTCACTAACCCTATTGCAAATTCGAGGCTATTGTATAATGCTTGATACTGTAACAACTGATATAAATGAAAATATAATTATTTTAACATTATTCTCAGTTTTCTGTGAGTGAGCCACATAGGCCCACTGTACAAAACAATCTGGGAGGATAAAGATAGATTCACATCTTAGACTTCATGCGGAGGAAAATAACAAGTTCCTTTCCTTCTTTCTTTTTAGATGGGAACACGGTGTAATAATAGGTATTATTAAGATTTAATGAGTGATATGAAGTGAAATCCATGAGCGATGGGGTGAAATCGCGTCGGTGTTCCCGTTGCCATGGCAGCCAATCTCGCGAGAGAGCTCCTCCTCGAAACAACAATCATTATAATGCCAATAAACTCCCGTAAAAGTGCCGATTGCGCTATTCTCGTGTTTGTTTCTTTATTTTTTTGTTGATGCTGGTTTATTAGTGAGTTATGTGACCGTAAATGTGGTTTTGCATCACTTTGAGAAAGTCACCGGTAGCAGAACAAACTTCCGCCTCCACTGAGCGGGTCGACTCAAACCTTCTCGTCTAAACAGGGTCTACTTGAGTAAGATGTCCACATTAATAAGATGTGACCTAGCGCCGTGATACTAGTGTAACTTGTAAGAGAGCCCTCCCCTCGGTGAAATGTCCCTGCTCAGCCGGGTGGAGGAAGCGGTCAAGTGGTGTAAAGACGAGCAAGCCAAGTTACATGTCAACATTCAACTCCAACATGAGATTATAAAGTCATTGTGAGTATAGTTTTGCATCCATAGCAAACGGTGTATTATGTTTTGAAAGCCTGATGCGTCTGTTAAGTTATACAATTCAACTGTAACGGTAACGTTTGGAGATGATTCATTAAACCACATGGCTGTGTGGACGTCACGACTAGCCTAGAGTGGATGTGATATTAGCAGCCATGCAAGCAGTCTAATGCAAGCACCGGTTTGCATTAGTAGCATTAGTATCAACATTAGGATAAGCAGTCACATGGCAGATGTTATTTGCTTATATCAAATCGGCCACATTACAAAGAGTGTCAGTGTGTGTGTTTTGACAAAAACAGGAACATTCAACATTGAATTGCATACCATTTATGACAGTTTCTCTTTTTGTGTCTCTGACCTTTGTAGTGACCTGCATGCTGGTGTGCGTTTACTGATTTGTGTGTGTGACCTGTGACCTACTTGTATGTTTGAATTTATCCCAGAACGCCGCAGACGCGGGCTGCCCCCCTCGACCTGGATGACGCTCATAAGGGTAAAGACATGATCTGGTATATTTCACAGCATGGTCTTGTGTGTCTTGTAGGGGGAGGCATGTGGCTCAGGAGGTAGAGCGGGTTGGCTGGTAACAGGGTTGCTAGTTCGATCCCCGGCTCCTCCTAGTTGAGTGTCGAGGTGTCCCTGAGAGACACACGTCACCCTGACTGCTCCTGACGAGCTGGCTGTCGCCCTGCGTGGCTGACTCCGCCGTCGGTGTGTGAATGTGCGCATGAATGGTTGAATATGAGGCAGTATTGTAAAGCGCTTTGAGTGGTCAGTGGTTAGAAAAGCGCTGTATGAATGCCGTCTGTTTACCATTTACCTTTTGTGTGGGCGTGTCAAAAACCCAGAGCTTTGTACCTAAAGGTTTAAAGTACGTTGTTTCCTCATCTCACCCCGGCTGGTTCAGAGGAAGATGTGGCGCCGCAGGAGATTGAGGAGATCGAGCTAGTGGAGCGAGCGCTGAGGGTAGCTCTCCGGATCCGCAGCGGCAGCGCGCCGTCGTCCAGGGGGCCCCGCTGTAGTCGTGGACCCCCCGGACCGACCAAAGAGCCAGGCGACCCCGCTGCCGTCAAACCCAGTGCAGCCAATCAACCCTCTGGAGCGAGGAGAGGCAGAGCGGCGGCCGACACATCCTCCAAGTCCGGCAGCCGGGCCCCGAGAGAAGCCCGGAGACCCGGGACCTCGTCGTCTCTGTCGGGGGCCAGAAGTAAAAACGTGAACCCCCCAGCGGCGTACAAGGGGGCGGTCGCCGGCGGCTCGGTCGGTGCGGGCCCTGCGGTCCGACACGAGAGACACACACTGGGGGGCGGTAACCCTGGTGACCGGGGCCGGGCCCCAGCTGCCGTCTCTGGCCGGGAGAGCGAGGGGCCCCTGGGGAGGGCCGGGCCCCCAGTGGAGGCGGAGCGTGCCTTGACTGCCGGGACTGGCAGCACACCTGCGCTGAACAGGTAAGGAGGTCTGACATCAACCGTCCTCTGAACACAGCGAGCCACAGTCAAAATGTCTGCTTGAAATATTAGTTCTTCCCCCTCCTTACCTTTGCAGGATACCTACTGATCTAAGGGAGAAATGGAAGTCTCTGAGACTGAAGCAAAACAGGTGACCAGAATCTATCTGTCTATCTATGTCTATCTATCTATCTGTCTATCTGTCTATCTGTCTATCTGTCTATCTGTCTATCCGTCAATCCATCCATCCATCCATCCATCCATTTATTGGTCAATGTAATTGATCGATTAACATTGTATGTAAATGTGATTCAATATCTATCAATATTTAGAGGAAGATGAACATGTACCATGTTTTTCATAAGCATTGGCAGCCTGCCGGTTCTGTCTAACGTTCCTCCCTGTCCCGTGGTCAGGTTGTGGGACCGAGCTGCGGTGCTGCAGAGCCAGAGTGTGCCGGAGAGAAGTGCCTTCATGGAGAAAATGAGGGCTTGCGTATCTTTCATTCAGGGTTAGCCTAACCCTTAAACAGGACTGAGGTGTGCAAGAGTTAAGATGTTCTATTAAAAGTTGATCTGTACAAATTGCACCTCCAATCACCTAGCTAATGGTCCGTCGGCCAGTGTATTCAGTGGCATGTGTCTCAGGAGGTAGAGCGGGCTGGCTGGTAACCAGAAGGTTGCTAGTTCGATCCCCGGCTCCTCCTCTTGTCGAGGTGTACCTGAGCGAGACGCCTCCCCCTGACTGCTCCTGACCAGCCGGCTGTCGCCCTGCGTGGCCGCGACCGCCGACGGTGTGTGAATGTGTGCATGAACGGGTGAATGTGAGGCCGTATTGAAAAGTGGTTTGAGTGGCCACTGGTTAAAAATGCCCTCAATAAATGAAGTCTATGTAACATTTAGCGTAAAGAACTAGTGTTTCCACCTGGTATTTGACGGCCCTCCCAGCCCGTCCTGGGTAACGCCGTCTGGTTCCCTTGACCCGTTCCTCCAGTTCCCCAGGACCTGGCCTCGGGGCAGTCCGGATCAGACCCGGGCTCTGGTGGGTGGCCTCGTCCGCCAAGGCAAGGACCTGAGCCACTGTTACAAGGTCCAGAAGCTGCTGGCCAAGTACGGCTCCTCATCAGGCAGCCAACCAGGTACATACCTCAACAGAAACCCTACCGTACTACCAGGACCAAATTAGGCCCGACCGATATTGATTTTGGAGGGCCGATGCCGATTATGTTCAGAGAAAATTTCTGATTACGATTTAAATCGGCCGATTATTAAAGAAAATGGAAAAGCATGTAAAACTTATTTTTGGAACCCTTAAATATACTTTAAACACTTGTGACAAATATGTGAATTGCATGCAGAACCTTTGTGTGTTTTCGAATAAATTTACTGTAAAAAATTAGTGCAAATACAGCCTTATCTTATTGTCAATAAAATAAAATAAAAAGGATCGTAAAAAAATGAGTGCAGGAACTTCATTTTATTGGTAACATAATTCTAACATAGCAGTTTTTTACTTGCATATTGGAACAAATAAAGAAATAAAAAATTTCTGCAAAATAATTAGTTGTTTGAGGCCGGGGCAAGCAGCATATTAACATTTTGTGCAACAATCTTTTGACATAAAGTGCAGGAAGAAGAACTTTTTCGTAACTGTACACAACATATTTGAAAGCCATATTTAATAATAACATAAAATAACTGTATAGGAACGAGGTAATGTGTGTTGTGTGGGGCAAACAGCATATGGATATTTTCCAAATAAAATTCTATTCTCCTGCCCCTGCCAGGCGTAGAGTCCTTAATGTTGCCACTTCAGCAGGGGCAGTTTGTAGTGCATTCTCTCCCTTGAGGGAGCTGCGCTTCTCCTCATAAATGTTGCCAATAGTACTGAGCACCGTCTCACTTGGCACAGAGGAAGATGGACGGCAAATGTATCTCCTAGCCAATTGCATTTCTAGTAAAAAAAATAAATCGCCATTAATCTGCGACTTTTTGGCAGATGTTGATTATTTTCAAAAAGGCTATAATCCGCCGTTTAAATCGGCAGGCTGATGAATCGGTCTGGCCCTAGACCAAATGTTCACAAGACAATGTATAGGGTGCTGGGTCAGCAGCATCATTACCGTATTAGTTAGGCCTTGGTATTCCTTTCGGAACGTAGGCCATTGATGAATCGTTTCCACCCCCGTCTGTCTTGTGCCATCCTCTCCATCTGTTTCCACGTCAGTCCCTTGTTTTTCACATCTAGCTCTGTGCTCCTTCTCCATGTGTTTTTGGGCCTCCCTCTGCTCTGTTTGCCTTGTGGGTTCCATGTTAGTGCCTGTTTGGTTATTGCTGTTTTGCCTTTTCTTAGTGTGTGACCTATCCAGCTCCACTTTCTCCTTATCCGCTGTATCTCTATTGGCTCTTGATTGGTGCATTCCCACAGGTTGGTGTTACTGATACGGTTTGGCCAGAAGATCCTGAGGATGCGTCTAATGACGCGTTTCCACTGCAGGGTGCGGTATGGTTCGGTTAGACTCAGTCCGGTAGGGAGGGGGCGGTTTAGCCCAGCTCAGTTCCGAGGACGCGTTTCCACTGCCGACAGTACTCTTTATGGTAGGCCGGATGTCGATCGCCGCGGCAGCTACGTAAACATCGTAAACAACGTCTTCCTCCCCAAGAATGCAGAGGAACGTCTCCACCTCCTTGTTCGCCCAAGCAAGCGTTTTACACGACGTGTTCATTGTATTTGATGTTGGAGTTGAAGATTTTGAGCTTAGCATTGAGTGAGATGTTTTTAGTTTTCAAGATCCTATTTAATATATTGAATGTTGTTCTTGCTTTCCCTATTCTTGACTTCACATCTTCCACTGTCCCTCCGTTCACAGCTATCACACTTCCCAGATATGTCAATTTGATGACCTCTTCCGGTGTTTGGTCCCCGATGTTTATAGGACTTATGCTTTTGTTGTTTATCTGCATTATTTTTGTTTTTTCTCACTTTATTTTAAGCCCCAGTCCTGCTGCTGTTGTTTCTAGCAGTTGGGATTTCTCTCGCATCTGCTGGTGGCTATGTGAGAGTAGTGCAATGTCATCTGCAAAGTCGAGGTCCTCTAGCTGTTCTGTCAGACTCAATTGGATGCCAGTATTTTTTATTATGGGTAGTTTGCTTCATGGTCCAGTCAATGCACAAGAGTGAAAGGAAAGGGGAAGCAGGCAGCCCTGTTTCACCCCGGTGAGCACTGTGAATGTTTCTTGTGCCTGTCCCTGGTGGAGCACTTGGCACTGCATGTCCTGGTATGTGTTCTTGATGATGTTTATGTATTTGGGGGGGATTCCGTAGTGTGCCATTAAATTCCATAGCCGCTTTCGGTCTACACTGTCAAATGCTTTTTCAAAGTCAATGAAACTTTATGCACAGTTTCTTGGTGGTCATGTATAGGTCCTTGAGATTGTTTTTTCCAGCTGCTTCCTGTGCTTCTTGTGCCAAGGCCTCGATGTAATTCTGTTTGTCACATTTAGCGCTTTTCTTCACCTCCTTGTTTGCTTACTCGTAGTCTTTCAGGGCTGCTGTCTTTCTTGCTCAGGTTTTGCATTTGGTTAGTGTGTCCTTTTTTGCCCTCGTCTCTTCTATGTTTCCTTCCATATGTTTTTCAGGCTGTTCCAGTACTCTTCCACTGATTGTTGGAGATCTTGCAGGGCTTGAAACCTGTTCTGTAGGGTGGTTTGATACAGTTCAGTTGTTCCAATGTCCTGGAAGAGCTGTAGGTTGAATTTTGTTCTGCTGTCAGAGGGGTTGCTGCAGCGCTTTAGCTTAAGTTGGAGTTTTGCAGCCAGTCTGCCCCCCTCTTCACTCGTACATCCAGGTGTACGAGTGAAGAGGGGGGCAGACACCGGGACAGACCACCACTTACTGGCTGCAAAACTTTTGAGTGCCTAAACTTCCTGTTTATATATATGTGGTCGATTTGGTTTTCGGTAGTGTGGTCTTTGTGGATGGTGGCTTTGTGGATGGTGGCTTTGTGGATGGGTGGCTTTGTGGATGGGTTTAAGGGGGAAAACAGTCCCTCCTATAACCAGATTGTTGTCAGCACATGCATCTACAAATCTCTCCCCATTTTCGTTCATGGTGCCAAGTCCATGCTTTCCCATAGCCAGTTCGTATCCATTGTTGTTATTTCCCACCTTGGCATTCATGTCGTCCATGAGTAAGAGAAGGTATTTTTCTTTTCGGTTCTGGAGTAGATGTTGTAGCTGGTTGTAGAAATTGTCCTTTAGTTCCTCATCAGTATTGTTGGTGGGTGCATAGCACTGTATGATTTGATGGTTGATTCTTTTATGGGTGGTTTGGGATCTTGCAGTGATGATTCTTGAATTTATGGGGTCCTAGCTGACGAGGGCCCTCTGTGCTTCTTTGGAGGGCATAAATGTCACTTCCTCCGTGTGTGGTGCTTTTTCATCTGCGTGTCCAGAGTAGAGTATGGACTCACCGCTGACCAATTTGACTTCTCCTGTCTGGAGCCATCTGGTATCGCAGAGGCCGAGGATAGAAACCCTGTATCTCCTCATCTCATCTGCGATGACTGTCGTCTTCCCTGCTGTGAACATGGTCCTGATGTTCCAGGTTGCGATGTTGGAAGGTTGCCTAGAGGATAGAAGATTCCGACGAACCCTCTCTGTATGGTTTTCAGTATGCGTCTTCATTGTCTCTTTAGCTTGCATGCCCGAAGAGTCTTCATCTCCTAGGTTGTGGGGTTTCTTTTTCTTCATCAATGTTTCTGTAATCAGTTGAATCCACTTCACGGGTGATTGGCCCATGAGTTTTATCATTGCCCTATTGGCCAGCTTGACCTGCTTCCACCTCTCACGACGGGGACGTTAGGGTTGGGTTTTGAGTATTACCAGGACCTAATGCACACAAGACAATGTAAAGGGGATGACAGGGTTTTCCTTAAAGGTGTCATTACCACACTCAGAATAATGTACTACTTATTGTAAAATAAATAAAAAAGTACCGGAATTGTACTTGGATGGTACTACTTTCTCCTCTGCGTTTTAGCCATTTATCTGGAGAAAGTATTGTGGAACACACAATATGTAATGCAACACTTGGGAAGGAAAAGCCATAAAAGAAAGAAATGCAATTTACTTCCAATCGATAACCTTCATTAAATCTGGATGAGCCTGTCCTATCCAACACGAATACAAATACTTTGATCCTCGTAACTCAGAGTCACAGAGGACTGAAGTGGCAGGTGTGTGTGAAAAGTATAATTTACTATAAATATCCAAGAAAATGGGACCATCTTGGTGATAATTGCCAGGTTGAAGGGGTGTAAACACCTGTTTACCCCCCTTTACACCCTCTCTTTACACCCCCCTTCTCCATTTATCGAGAGATGGAGATGTTGTTGAAATATTGTGTTGCTATATGGTCAATGCTCCTTTATTACCATTGTATCTCATAAACCAGGATGCAGAAGATGAAAGACTGCCATTTCTCTTGCAGACAGTGCAGAGCTCCAGTGTGCACCTCATGTTACTCTTGAACGACTGGAGAGTGAGGCAGAAAGCCTGAGGAAACAAGCAGTCCAAGTGAAACAAGGTGAGAACCTTCATTCACACAAGTGAAACGACAGAGCTGCACTCAGTCCAAGGATATCTTTTTGGTAAAAACATTACTTGAAGTTGGTTCTGTTTGTGTGTCTTATTACGTCTCAGCTTTTCCATGCCTCTGAAATACAAAGGACATATTGCTGATATTCTCATGTGGTTCAAACACTTCTAGACTCCAGCTGTGTTTGAACAGGCAGGAATGTGTTTCATGATTACATTTTGACATCCCCCAGTGGTTTAAATGTAGGCTGTAATGTTAGTCTTTTCAGCAAAAAGCAAGTATGTGTGAGATGTGTTTCCAGAATTATCCCTGGATAGTCACACACAAGTAAACATCATTTTAATATAATTTCTTTCCACTTCGTTTTGGAGCTTAACTTTATATTAGAATGTTCTATTATTCAGAGAAAGGCTTCTGTGTTGCGTGCTATTAGTAGTAGTGCTTATATTTAAGTACCTTTTTTCTTTTCTTTTATTCAACAATGACTTGTGGTTGAATGGCAAACTATTTGTAGCGATGTCTGGGTAAGCCTATAGAAGCAATGAGCTTGACTCCAGAAATGACGTGTCTCTTGAGTTAGCTTGACCTTCTGCTCGTCCAAAGGGAACAATACAAACAAAGGCAGGAAATCGAAATAATAGTCTAAAAACAGTGTTTCTCCGTGGGCTCCTAGCTCTTTAATGTGACTACTTCTGACGTCATGACTCTACGGGAGCCTTATGGGTCCATGCTAATTTTCAAAATTAATAATAATCATGTAGACTACAAAACGATGAGTGAAAATATGCAGATCAGACATTTTCTAAACATGGCTTTTACAGATTTTTTTTTTTTCTTGGTTTACGAGCGACTGGGCTGTGCGTCTGAACCACTCTCGGCTCCGTTCCTCTTCGGCGGTAAACTGTCGGCGTGAGGAGGGGGGGGGGGGGGGAGACGGGGCGCTAACGAGCTAATGCACGCTCCGCGCCCCCGACGTACGGAAACTGAAAGCAGACCCGGTGGCAGGTCCCTAGTTTCCTTACCGCCTCTCCCGTGACGTCGGGGGGGAGGGGGGGGTACGGGGGGCCGGCTCACCAGACGCAGCCCCCGTCTATTTACAGCGGGGTCAGCGGGAGGAGGCGGAGAGAAGAGGGTCTAGGCTACAGTTGCTCACGCGCTAAAGATAGCCTCTTTTTCCGCCGGCAGAGTGGGAGACGTGGGACGGATGGAGGCCCGAGGGGGGTTGCCTCTGCCCGGGCGAACGGGGGGGTCGGGGGGGGCCCCTCCTCCTCCTCCTCCTGCCCCCCGTCCTCACCGTCGCCACGGAGACGGAGCTGGTTGAGCTGGAGACGCTGAGGCTGCGGGTGCTGCTGCTGCAGCAGGAGGTGCACCTGCAGCAGGTGAGGGCGGGGGCATGCGTCAGGGTCACGCGCCGACGTTGTTCGGGTTTTTAACTGAATAAAAACATGATGCGATTATGTTAGTACACAAGAAAATAAAGTTAATTTGTTCACTATTAAGTCGTTCTTAGTCCTATGAAAATAACATCCTAATATGTGAGCCATCAGGCTAACCTATTACATGCTAACCTACGACATCGACCCAACATGGTGAGCTCCTTCTTTGCCCCCGGTTGATGTGTCGTCGTCCCCCCCCGGCTCCAGGCCCTGTCGGACAGCCTCTCCCCCCTGCTGTGCTCCCTGCTGGGGGGCCCGGGGCCGGCGGACCCCAGCGTGCTCCGGGACCTGTACTCCCTCCTGGCCGAGGGGGGGGAGAGGTTCCCCGCACTGGTTCTGGACGCTGAGCCCGACTGACTGGACCGAGGCGGTTCTGACTGGACCCAGACGGTTCTGACTGGACCCAGACGGTTCTGACTGGACCCAGGCTGTTCTAACTGGACCCAGACGGTTCTAACTGGACCCAGACGGTTCTGACTGGACCCAGGCTGTTCTAATGCGCTCCAGGGGGCTGATCACAGGGATAGTTATTCGATTGCCTACTTTTACTTCTTTTTTTTTGTACTTCTCAGGCGTTCATTTCCTGTGATGCTGTGTGAGATCACTCACGTGAGGTCATTGTACACTTACAAATAACATAATGTGACCAAAAATGGGTTTTTAATTTATTTTTTTTGTTCTCGTGACGGCAAGCCGCGTCCATCAGGATGCCGGTAACTTGTATTCTCTCGTGTCCCTTGCTGACTTCGTGCAATACAGTCCTCACCAGCAGGGGGCAGTCATCCTGCACAATACGGCTCATAAACCGTCCCAACTAATGGCAGTGAAACATCTGAACTTGTGAAGCTCTCATTATCCTTCGGCGTGTGTCAGTTTTGTACATGGAGCCAGATGGAGGCTCGCGTTTTGTAGTCGTAAAGTGTAACCGTTCATGTAACGATCCGAGTAAATCAATTCTGAAAGCCATTTTTCGTGTGCTGTTGAATAGCAAATGAATAAAACCAGCTGTTAGGAGAGACACATTCACGGACTTGTGTATACAACCCAATTATTAAAATCGAAATCATAATTTCGCAATGCAAAATGTATTTTCAGCAGAGGCGTTCATCTGCTTTCAATTCTATTTTTGTGGGCTATGGATTTTTGGTTGTCTTGTGAACATGTTATAATCCTTCACATGGGAAAGAGTGGCTTCATCTTGGCAGTTTCATTGTGGAGTGTATTGTGTGAGAGTAGGCTATAGGGTTGGAGGGTGGATGATGGAGCAGGTCTTTCAGGAGGCTGGACGGGCCACATGCCCGCATATGCCGCTTGGAGGGCCCGTAGCAGAGCAGACTGAACAACAGGTGGCCCTCGGTTCACACAGCACGTTGTGGGTGTGCACACGGCTGACACACACACACACACACACACACACACACACACACACACACACACACACACACACACACACACACACACACACACACACACACACACACACACACACACGTACACGTACACACACATTTACTCACACACTCACACACGCTCATCGGAGTAGTGAGTCACTCGGAGATGCGGGTCTTGATCCCTTATTTCCACCCGTTTTCCGCTTGTTATCCCCCCCCCCCCCCATCATCGGGGGAGGTTAGGAGTACAAACCGCTATTCCTGGCTTGCCGGGGAGCGTCATTTGAATACGGTGCCTGTATGTTTGCCAGCTCTTTCACCATGCCATCATGCGTTCTGGGCACGTTGTAAACGTGCGTTGTGCTGCTGGCACCGGGTCTGATCCACACGGTCTGGACGCACGCGGGGGGAATCGGCGCACGGAGGGCGCGCGAGCGAGCGTCCGCGAGATGAAATCCACACATCACACACTGATCCCACGGGGGGAAATCCGCCCACGCAGCTCAGCCTCCCCATGACCTGGCTTCGTTATGGTGGTCTGCCGCCTGGCCCCATGGTTGTCCCTGGGCGCGCTGAGCCGCCACACCCACCTGCGGCTAGCTCTTCGGCCGTGCCACATTTCATTCTCCCTCCCGCTTCACTGATTCATGCATTCAATGCGTTTACTCTTCAAACTGATTTGTGCTCGTGCTTTCCCGTGGAGGCTCTTTGCTTTTCAGTATTCTGTGCTTCTCTCTCTCCTGACCCACGCAGACACGGTGACAGCTAGCGGTGAATTGTCTTTGCTTTCCGCGCGAATTCAAGGCTCTCGCAGCCTCTCCTAGGTGTTTTCTTTCTCAAACTTGTTGTCTTTCAAACACACACACACACACACACACACACACACACACACGCACACACAGACGCACGAGAAAACGCACGCAAACATAAACAAACCTTTATTTTCCTGTTCTCTTCCCCAATCCCCGGTTCTGTTGGCCGCAGGTGGCCGCCACGGATCAATTTGTATTCATAGTTTAAATTCCTTCTTCGACTTCCATTCATCCCAGTGAGGCAGGAGAGACGACGATCACTGAGGAGTGATGGAAATGAAGCAATAAATTGTTAAACGTTCAACATGGATTTCATACGGCTGTCATCCGTGTTCGTTATTAATGGTCATTACCTTTTGTATTTAGAGCTGATGACGGTAGCTTATAAAATACAGCCCCCCCCCCCCCTTACACACACACACACCCTCAAATTGCAAAAACCTGTTTCAAAGGACCTCAAATCAATTACCCATTTCTGTGCTATATATAGACCATGATAACAATTCAGCACAAATCAATATGTGTTGTTCCCTTAAAGCCCCATTCTTCTCCACACACACGCACACATAATTTGTGACTATTTCAATAATGCAGCACTCGTGCAAATCGATGTGTCCTACCTTAATGCCCCGTTCCTCCACACACACACACACACACACACACACACACACACACACACACACACACACACACACACACACACACACACACACTCAAGGTGGCTGTTTCAATAATAGCTGCAGTGTAGGATGTTAGTGTGTGTCTCTCGAGCGAACAAGGTAATTCATCTCAAGATCAGAATAGCTTTTCCTCGCCTCACCAGTTCACACAGACACCCCTGTGAACAGAATTGAAGCGTCTATCGCACTTACACAAGGTTACTGTGTCCCTGTGTTCGCTCTCAGTCATGGTGAGGTGATGGTCAATTCTCATAGTAAGCCGATAAGTGGATGAACATGCTTTAATATTTAATATTGAGCTCCTGGAAAGATTCTGAGGTTCCTCTTAATCCAAAGGAAAGCGCTTGTCTTGTCTGACTGTTGCCTGTGAAGTTATGTTATTATCACAGGGCTCAGACCATTTTAATGCCCAATTAAAACCTGCATGGCGATGATCAAACCCAGAGCCACGCCCTCTCGTGGTTTGGAAGAAACTCTTCCTGATATTGGCAAAAGCACTGGCTTTCACCCTGGCTCCTAGAAGTAAAGAAACAGCCCCAGCCCTGCATGGGATTGCCCCCGGGGTAACACTAACCACCCAGATGCATCCCGGCGGCCTGGCGGGGCTGATTGGACGGGGTATGAGTCAAGGAGAGGAGAGCCAAAGCAGGACCGATTGATTAGATTTTCATGGAGGCAAAAAGGGCTTCCAAGACCCATGACAGATGGAATTAGTGCCTGTCTGCCTACGTTTATTAAAGGAAGGAAAACACTGTGTGTGTGTGTGTGTGTACCTTGTATTTTTTTCTGGTAGTATTCTAATTTCAGATGTCTCCCTGGGTGACGACACATTCATGAGAAGATGTGGTGTGTGTGCGTGTGTGTGTTAGTGTGTGTGGGTGTGTGGTGTGTGGGCACTGACATTGAGGATCTGGGTTGTTCTGGTGCGTGCGAGCGTGGGAGGGCCGGTGCGGTTTTGAGAGAGAGTGCCATTACTTTGTGCGTGTGAGTGTGTGTGACACATCGGCGTCTCTCCTGCATTAACAGGCAGGTGGCATCCAGGGTTCTGATGTAAGGGAATCCCTTCTTTTTTTTCCCCCCACCTTCCGTATAAACGTGTCAATTATTATTCATATCGGGAACACAGAGCAAGAAGCCTGTGTTCCTCCCGGTTGTTTTCCCTCTTTTGCGGGAGGGAAGAAGAAAGGACAACTAACGGAGGGGGGATGAAAGGGAGGCAGGGGGAGAGACAGCAGTATTCTGTGCCACTCCCCCTTCCTGACTCTACTCCCCGGCTCCTCCGCTGCACTCCTTGACGTCAACACGGAGGCAGCCAATCGGTGGCCTGGCTCTACTCCCCTCCGTCTCTCCCCGGCTCCTCCCCCTTTCCCTCGGCCAGTTATAAAGCCCCCGGAGGTACCTTGAGCGGAGTGTACAATGTGCTGCCAGAGATCCAGCAGGCACCGCACAGAGAGAGAGACCGAGCCAGAGAGGGAGGGAGAGAGACGCCAAAGCGTGAGTGGATTTCTGCGCTGACTGTTAACAAACAAAAAAAAAAACGTCATCTGCTACGATCCGGCCATTTCGCCGGCCGTCTCCCCCTGCTGCCCTCACACCAGCCCCCTTCTCCTCCTCTCCTCCTCTCCTCCTCTCCTCCTCTCTCTCCCTTTTCTGTCTCTCCAGGCGAGCGGAGACTACGGAGGGAATCCGGGACGCCAGCAGTGGCCAGGCGCCCCCTTCGCCCCGCGTCCCCAGGATGGGCTGTGGGCCGGGCCGCCCTGCCTGCCAGGCCCCGTCCCAGGCCGCCGCCGCCGCCGCCGGCTCGGCGCCGGGTCCCGAGGGGCCGTACCTGGAGCCCGGCGCCTCCAGGGTGCCGGACGTGCTCTCGTCCCTGGAGCGTCTGTCCCAGGCCACGGGGGGCATGGAGAAGTCCTGGTACCGGTGCATCTTCCCCTTCGGCATCATCTCGCTGGTGATCGGCGTGGCGGGCACGGGGGTGACCTACACCTACAACGACCTGCCGCAGACCAAGGTGCTGTCGCTGGTGCTGCTGGGGGTCGGGCTGCTGCTGGTGCTGCTGGCCGCCACCTGCTGGACGGTCCACAA
The DNA here is from genome assembly GCF_902167405.1 of Gadus morhua. Taxonomy (NCBI): domain Eukaryota; kingdom Metazoa; phylum Chordata; class Actinopteri; order Gadiformes; family Gadidae; genus Gadus; species Gadus morhua. The sequence continues at coordinate 1,398,244 of NC_044049.1, forward strand.
GCGCAAGAAGAGGAAAAAGAAGGAGGGCGGCTCCTTCACCTCTGAGCAGTGCCCCCTCTGAGGGTGCCGACCCGGGGCCGGACCGCAGAGAGCTGGGGGCCCGGGGGCCAGCGGCCGGGGGGGCCAGAGAGAGAGAGAGGCCGAGACCGCCCCGGAGTCCGGAGGACACGCCAGAACTCTCTTTCCCCCGCCGTTCAGACCCCTAAAACATTAGACGCGACAAGTGACCTGTTGGAGGATCCTGTGGGAGATCTTTTGAGGGATCTGTTGGGAGAGCTTTTGGGGATCCTTTAGTCGATCTGTTGGGGGAACCTTTGAGGGAACTTTTGGGGGAACTTTGGGAGATCTTTTGGGGATCCTTTAGGGAATCAGTTTGGGGATCTGTTGGGGGATCCTTTGGGACCTGTTGGGGGATCCTTTGGGAATCTGTTGGGGGATCCTTTGGTGGATCTGTTGGGGGATCCTTTGGGGGATCCTTTGGGACCTGTTTGGGAATCTGTTGGGGGATCCTTTGGGGGACCTGTTGGGGGAACTTTTAGGGGATCCTTTGGGACCTGTTGGGGGATCTGTTGGGGGACCTGTTGGGGGATCTGTTGGGGGATCCTTTGGGACCTGTTGGGGGATCTGATGGGGGACCTGTTGGGGGATCTGTTGGGGGATCCTTTGGGGGACCTGTTGGGGGATCTGTTGATTTGGAGCTCGAGGCATTTGCCCAGAAGCAGGAATCACCCGGACGGCTCGCGCTTATCGTCGCATAGCAGGTGTCCAGTGACAAACAACTCCTGAGGACAAACACACACACACACACACACACGTAGCACACACACACCTAACACACACACACACACACACACACACACATACCTAACACATGCACAAACACGTAGCACACACACACACACACACACGCACCAAACACACACACACACACACACGTGACAAATACATGGAGGAAAGACCATTTCTCAAACGCAAACACACACACACACACAGAAGGGGGGGGGAGCAGGACAGGGGGGGGGGGGGGGGGGGGGGGGAACGCTATGCAGAGCTGCTGTCCGCGTCGGTGCCCGCGTCACCAAGCGCGTCAGTCGCGCCATTCCTCGGGCCCGGGACAGGTGACGGTCCAAGGGGCCGGGAGTGGGCCAGAGCCCGCCACCCGACACCACAACCGAAAGCAGAGCGCGGCGCCGTCCGCTCCCCACGTCACCCGCCCGTCCTGGGACACCGCAGCAATGTGCGGGAGAGCTTTTTTTACGCTACACTGCAGCGGAACCCGAGTCCGGACCGAGGGTCTGAGTGACAGCTGCGTGGGACCGGGAGCCCGGACCTGCCCGAGGAGGAGGTGGATGTATGTGTGTGTGTGTGCGTGTTTGTGTCTGTGTGTGTGCGTGCATGCGTGAGCGCATGTGTGCAAATGCGTGTGTGCGTGCACGCGTGCATATCGTTGCATGCGTGTGTGTGTGTGTGCGTGCGTGCGTGTGTGTGCGTGGGTGAATATGTGCGTGCATGTGGGTGTGTACGTGCCAGTCGGGGCAGCAACCCAGGAGAAGCCGTGAGGAACGTAAGGACCGGCCGGACGGCCGTGTTTTGGTGTGGAGCCCAGAGGAAACTCCCCTCACACAAACCAACAAAGTTCTCCTGGCGTCTCTGTTCAGAGCGCCCGGCCAATCAACCGGAGACAGAACACAGCCTCTTTGTTGCCAGGAGCGCACATGCGAGAGGGACAAGGGGAACGAGAGAGAGAGAGAGAGAGAGGGAGGGAGGGAGCCAGGACTCCCTGTGCTGGCTGTTTTGACCGACCGATTGCCCTCCTAACTATGTATGTGCATTCAGGCCGGCCACTTTGAGGGCGCTGGGAGCTCACCTCGGGCCGCCAGGCCAGGATTACTGAAGGACACTGTCTAAGGGGACATGCCTCTGAGGCCCAAGGCACCATTGACCCTCCCCCTCCCTCCCTCTCCCTCCCCCCTCTCCTTCTCTCTCTCCAAACCAGTGCCTTGAGCAAGCACACATGGAAAAAGGCTCTATCGCTTGTTCCCCACTTGTTTCCATCTGCACCCGTAAGGCTTGACCTCCGATATCCCTCCCCCATGCTCTCCCACTCTCTCTTTTTCTCTCTCTCTCTCTCTCTCTCTCTCTCTCTCTCTCTCTCTCTCTCACTCCCCCCCCTCTCTCTCTCTCTCTCTCTCTCTCTCTCTCTCTCTCTCTCTCTCTCTATACGTATCTCTCAAAATGTACAGCTTCTGCTGCTCACTCCATCCTCAACAACTTCACACACCCACACACACCCATACACAGATACACACACACAAGCCCACACACTCACACACACTCAGCATAATGTGCCCTAATGGAAGTGTTGTGGTGTAAATATTCATGAATGACTCGTGCTCTGTGCGGCTCCTGTGTTCCGACGCTACGGTGTGCTTGGTTCGGCGCAGGGGGTCGGTGTGTTTGTCGCTCTGTCTGTGCGTGGAGCCTTCGCTAAACGGTAGCATCTGAGTCACATCGTGCCCGTGCCTCCTCACGCTGTCTCGCTCGGGGTGTGATGGACAACACGTTAAGAGCAGGGAATCTAAATCAGAGCAGATCCATGTCAGGGGTCGCCCTCACGCCGAGACCTGCTCTCCTCGAAAGCTTTTAGTGTGAGTGCGTGGTATGGGCCCTGGCCCCCCTGTAACAACACGATCCGCAGTTGCCTGCAATACGATGTCTATGCATACACTGAGAGGGCAGTGGTCAACCTCGCGCCCCCGGCAGACACACAGTGGGCCTGCTGGCAACTAGAGGACGCGGCCACTGCCTCTCAGGCTCCAAGGTGTTGGAGCCCCGCTGTAGCCTGGCCTAATGGTATGCTGTTTGTGTTTGCTCACATGCATCATTATGTCCCTGAGTCAAACCCTGTCGTGGTTTGTGCTGCAACAAGTGGCCGAGAGAGAGAGAGAGAGAGAGAGAGAGAGAGAGAGAGAGAGAGAGAGAGAGAGAGAGAGAGAGAGAGAGAGAGAGAGAGAGAGAGAGAGAGAGAGAGAGAGAGAGAGAGAGAGAGAGAGAGAGAGAGAGAGAGAGAGAGAGAGACGCGCTCGTAAACAGGAGATTAGTGCCAGGTGTTGATCGTCGGGGAGGGGTGCGGCGGGTGGGTGATTGCTGCGCCCGTCGCGCCACACAATTATTCACGGGGGGAGGCGAAATACGCCCCTCCGGAAGGAGCGAGGAAAATGTCCAATCTAAGGCCGCAGAGTGATCTCTCACTGCTGGGATCCAAGATCCACAAGGCGAGCCCTGTGTCCTCCGCTGTGGTCTAATCATGATGAGGCTAAGCTTTGTCCATGTGTGTGTAAACCGTGCTGCTGTAGCTCGCTCCCCCGCAATCAATAAAAGATCTCCCCATCTGGGTTTCATTTGAGGTGACTATCACGGGGAGTGCAGACGATATTCAGAGCGTTGTGTCGTTAGCTCGGTATCTGCCATGGAGGAAGGGCCGTGGCGGAAGGGCCCGGAGGAAGGGGCCCGGATGGGCGGTGTGGCGATCGGACGCCCGTCTGAGTGCCTCACTGTGGGTCTTAGTCATGCCTCGGTTTTTCTCTCCCCACCGCCTCAGGCTGCCGACACAGCGTGGCTCTGTAGCCTGTCGCTCGCGGGTCGGATTAGAGCCCGTTATGTAGACGATGCTAGACAAGGTGCCTTGACGTGAGCCAGTGCCTGAGTTTACCCCACTGAAGGCTAATCCCGAGCCCCCGCCCCACTTAGATTCCTGCAGCGTCTCCCAGCCTGTAATCCATCAGGATTTCTCCTTCCTGTCTGAACGGGCTGGCCTCCGGTCCCAGATGTCGAGATGCCGGAGCAGACGGGAGATAGATTGAGGAAGAGTGACAGAGAAAGAGTGAAGAGGAGGAGGGGAGCTCAGGTGGGGGATGAAAAGGATAAGGGTGGGGGGGTGGGGGCAGGAGGGTAATCTTATTGACAGAAGCCGAGCACAATATGCTAGCAACGTGTGTGGAATCCACACATATGCGAACACACACTCACACTCACACTCACACACACACACACACACACAAAAGGGATACAATGGAACCGTTTTATTTTGGCCTGTGTAGTGACACACATGTCCGCCACAGTGCGTTTGTGCCTGCGTGCGTACGTGCTTGAGCATGTGTGCGTGTATGTGTGTGTGTGTGCGTGTATGTGTGTGTGTGTGTGTGTGTGTGCATGTGTGTGTGTGTGTGTGTGTGCGTGTGTGCGTGTATGTGTGTGTGTGTGTGTCTGTGTGCGTGTGTGTGTGTGTAGATGTGTGCGTGTACGTGTGTGTATACAGTTGTGCGGACGCCACAGAGACCAGGCTCTTACGTAAGCTCAGAATGGGTTCCTGTAAAACCCTCGGGAGCGTCACGGGTCAGGTGACCGCCCTTTGTTTATGTAGATGTGAGGTCTCCCTTCTGCGCCCCGCCCCGGAGGAACGACCTATGGGAAAATCTACCTCTGTTCTTGTGTGATGATGGGCGTCTGTCTGCGTGCGTCACACGGGCCACGCGCCAGCCTCCTTTGACTCACTGATGCTTTTATCGGTCACCGCTTCGCTGCGTGACTCAGATTGCGTTGTTTTGTTTGTTTATCCGCCTTGTACTATGTTTTCGGTGATGTACATAGAGTATTTTATATTTTTACTGTGTGTTTATACTCATATCTGAATGTATTTTAATTGTCGTATTAAACAAATGTCACACCGCTGTCTCTGGTTTTTCGGCTTCTTCTGAGTTCAGAGTTCACCCCCACCACCACCACCACCACCACCACCACACCCCTACCTCATTATTACTACTATTACCCCCCCCCCCCCCCCCCCCACACACACACACACCTACAGGAACCACTTTTGAATGAAAAACAATATTTTACGTTGTGTTTTCCCCTTGGTCTCCAAGGTTCTATCAAACACTGGCACCATTGTTCCCCGAGCTGTCGTCGTGCTGGGAGAAGGATAGTGTTCTCCCGGCGTGGCTCAGAGTCTCGCTGAGGGGGCTCTGCACTCAGAGGTGCAGACGGATTGACCGCGGGGCGCGGACAGAGAGAGAGAGCTGGAGGACAGGATCCATCTGGGGAACAGCGGTTCGGTCGCGCCCCCGCGGAACAAAGCCTCGGTTCCGGTCGGGAATGAGACCCACGTGGAGAGTTAGTCATTCTCAAGGCTGTAGTACCCGGGCTGTCAGTGGCGACGGCATGGGATTCGTTCAAATATCCGCAGGCAATAAAGCTGTGGTCCTCGTTTGGTTCGTGAGCAGCTAAACCAACACACACACACACACGTTGCATACGGATAATAAAATACTCTGAAAATAAAGCGCTCCGTCTGTCTGAGAGGTCACTGTCTGTTGTCTTCACACACTGATGCCTGTTCCCCCAGATGGTGTTAAGTCTAATTAACCCTCCATATTTAATCAAGCTCATGTATTATCAATCTGTTTGCAATGGAGAGACCTTGTAGTCCGCCAGGCCTGACTTGCAAATCCAAAGTAAAGCTACGTTGTAATTACACCACGTTACTATAGTATAACACGTCAAAGACTTCGTTATTGCCTCCTCATCACGTATATTTAACGACTTCCTTGATTCAAGCACGAGGATAGGGGCTGGCTTCACATTTAACGTCACAGTACACCTTCAACCTAAGGATTTGCGGTGATATGTTAAAACAATTATTAAACAATTATTAAAAGCACTGCTGCTGCGGCTCCCCGTTTAGCGCCATTGCTTCCACTGTTCTTTTGAATAGACGCAGTGCATTCTGGGCGGTTGAGGACGTCTAGTAAGCTAGCGATGCTTACTCAAAATCTTTCCGGAAGTAGAAGACATTCGGATACTACTCGCTTACCTAAACTCGCTTACTAAGTTCTCGCTTGCTCAATTTGACGTCATAGTTAGTAGGAGTAGTAAGCAAGTACGCGGTTTCGAACACACCCTATGTTTAAGTGGGGATTTGCCAACGTCTCTCAACGTGATGGGTAATTGGTCTCCTGGGACGAAGGCCTGTGGATAAATAGTGTACGTTAAATAACGCTTGCTTCCTCTGGTATGGCGACAGTTATCTCCAGATGCACCGAACAGCACTATTTTACAGAGCTGTCTTTTACACGAAAACCACAAGGTGGAGTTTCGTAATTTCATAATCGGTTTTTTTCATAATATAAATTCATAATCGTTTTTTTAATAATATAATTTCATAATAGTTTCATCGTCAATTTGGATTACATCTGCGTCACTTTTTTTTTTTAATGACATATTTTTATGGTCTTTTAGTGCTTTATTGACGGGGCAGTGGAGAGAGACGGGGGAGTGGGTGACGAATAGAGGGATCGATATGCACCACACGGAGCCAGGTGGGGACCGAAACCGGGCCGCTTCAAGGCGTAGGCTGCCGCCGACCTGAAGCGCTCATTAGCGGGCTGAGCGACCGTGACGCCATCAGACAGCCTCGATCAAAACCACGACGAGAAACTGAGAACAATCACAGACCAAAATGAGTATCGGAGCGCCTAACTGCAGCATCTCTCACTGCTAATACCAGAAACCACTGCAGTGGGTCGCTGTGGGAATATCAAAATAAAGGTTCGATTTGATTTTTTTCGAGTTTTTTTACTTGAGTAGCCTAGTAGTAAGCCTAGTGGTGCATAATCACGTATGGTATTACTGACTGCTACTTACAGGCTTTATCAGTAGCAATTTAACTTAAAATAAATGTTTAGTATAGTTACAACTTAAATTAATCAGTTTTAAACATTAAACATGTATTTGTATTTACTGTTGCAGCCACACACTGCTTACACCACAGCTATGGCAGTGTGAGACGTGTTTATCCTTTGTCGTAAAAGTGCATTGCTCAGCAGGACCTTATTCTTACACAATAGACCTTTGATTAGTGGCTTTTACAACGCAACAATTGGTGAAAAGTACATCAAATCAGCTTAACCACCGGGCTTTTTTTTTAAAAAACTCGGGAGCGTGACGGTTCAGGTGACCGCCATTTGTTTATGTAGATGTGAGGGCTTTTATTACACATCCAATCAGCGGTAGACAGCCATAGGTCCCCATCAATTATCCTTGATCATGTTATTTACGCACCTAACACACTTTCAACCAGAGGAAAAAGGTTAAAACATGCAGATGGAGAAGATTGCATTATTTTTTAACAGATAGGCTAAATATATATACATAGATACATCAAAAATACAATGATAAAATCAATACAATCAATGTCTCATTTTTATATATTCCATCTTATTCATCCGGACCGCTTTACATTTCTCTAAGGTTTGCTATTTACATCTTCCTGATTTTATTCAATGTCTATAAAATATATATATATAAATGTAATGCATCATTTATTTTACCATGTAGACCGTAAAGAGTGAGTTTTATTTTGGGTACTGTTCCTTTAAATACAGTACCTTTAAAATGTGGTTTCTACTGAACTACACGTCCCATGAGTCACAGCGATGGGCGGCACCGCAGATGTGTTTTAAACACGTCGACCAATCAAACGAATCGAGTCTGGAGCGCGTACTTCGAAATACTCGTTTGTCATCCTATAGCCATTACTTATTTCAAAGTTGCTCAAAACCAGCCAATCCGTGGTGTTATTTAACATTGTGACCAATCCGGTGCCTGCTTGGTCGTAGTGAGGCGTAACCCTGAGAGGCCAATAGCATGGCTGCTTTGGTTCAAATGCGGGGCGCGGGCGGGTCTAAGGCGGAATGGGGGCGGGTCCTTGAAGCGTGTCTACATTTGAACTGCTGCCTACAGTCTTACTACTTTACAGGCAGACTCTACACACTAAAACCACAAGTAATCCTAAAGCTGAGTTAAAAATACGGATGTCATAACATTCGGTGGATCCAAACACTGTAGTTGAAATTAATATCGGCGTAATTTGAATCATTCTAAGCGGGATCGAGAAGGACCAGAGACGACCACGATCCCAGATCAGAGATCCCTCCAAGTGAAATGAAAGCGGGCGGTAAGCAATCATTCAAGTAATGTTATTTATTCACAATAAACAGTGAATAACATGTAAACACTCTTATGTATACACATATATGAAGTATTATTGCACGTTTGGCTGTGGTTTGTGTGCGTTGCGTTTAGTTGTGTTTGGTTTGTCAACACCGATGGTTAGCAGTGACTTGGCTGGTTTGCCTGGTCAAGCAAGTTCAAGTTAAAAGTGGCTTTCTTTATATTACCCGAAAATAGGTCGTCTGCCTTGGCTTTTTTATGCTCCATAACAAAAAGTCAATGACAAACGCCTGAAGGGTGAGGACCTCTTGAGATGCCCCATTCGAGGGAAGGTTAGGCAACAGGAGGGAAATTGTGGCGCTCATTTCCCTCACTGTCCACTCTTTAGTTGTGTTTCTCTAGGCTGCCTGGTGTAGCATGGTTAATATACACATCGACTGTGTTATATATATATATGTATGAGAGTGTGTAGTCATTTGAATTGGTGGGTCAAATTATTCATTCAACGATTTGGGTCGTATCACCCATGGGCTGTTAAGCTGATTCAAATGGTAGCTGTTGCCTCCACCGAGGCTAGGCTACCTGCTGGTTTACATCATCTACTGTAACAGTGAATGAATGGAAGTGGCTACCGTTTTTGTCACTTAGGATTCACCAATATATAGTATATATCTATATATATATATATCATCAGCTTAGCGCATTTGACTGCTGAATAGTTCATGTGTTATCGCTCGAATCAAAGATGGCGATTTTCTGCAGTGCTTAAACCCATAGTTACCCATGGCTTTCCTCTTGCTCCGATGTTAATTATTGTGTTTTGGTTGTTTCCAGTCGTCCACTGTCGTTGCTCCAAATGCTTCTCCATCCCGACCGCGAGGAAGAGGGTCCGCAGGCGAGCTGAGGCCCAGACGCTGCTGTCCCTCCCAGAGGAGGTGCTGCTCTGCGTCCTCCAGTGCCTCTCCGCCGAGGACCTGCTGGCTGTCCGGGCAGTGAGTACACACAGGGACACACACGTGTGCACACACACGCACCCGGACACACAGGGACATACACACACACAAGGACACACACGCATGGACACAAACACACAAGGACATACACACAAGGACACACACACACACAAGGACACACACACACAAGGACACGCATGCTCATGGACACACACACGCTCTCACACACACACACACACACACACAGCTGGACACACTTTAACAAGTATCCACTACATGTGGCACACACAGACGACCTCACGATATTTACTTTCCACACACACACACAACCCTCTGCGTCCACCTGATCCCCTGGCTTCAGAGGAGTGTAACTTGGCTGACGTCTGCCCCAGGTCCACTCCCAGCTGAAGGACATCGTCGACAACCACTCCAGCGTTTGGGCCCGGGTCAGCTTCCGGGACACCTGGCCGGACCCCAAAAGTGTCTGGCTGTTTGAAAGGTTAGTTCTTTAATAATATAAAATAATTACAATATGTTTACTTGTCTTTGCTACGATATTGTACGGTGATCCTGTTTTGACATGCCATTCTCTTTCTTTCCCCCACCAGAGCCGCGGAGAAGGGGAACTTTGAAGCCGCGGTGAAGCTGGGGATCGCCTATTTGTACAACGAAGGACGTAAGTAGGGATGCACCGAATATTCGGCCACCGACAATGTTCGGCCGAAAATGGCCCAAAACATAATGTTCGGTTTCGGCCGAAGGAGTAAAAAGGCCGAAAATAATACACCGAACATTTTTTTTTATTATTAAAAAAAATATATATATATATTGTTTTACTCATTTATTACAAGACAAAAAAGGTTTTAAAGGACATTTAATTGTTTGATTCATGCAATGGTGAAAAATTAAAGCAAAATGAATGAAAAACAGCAAAAGCCACTTTTGGTTTCGGCCAAGAATTTTCATTTCGATGCATCCCTAGACGTAAGTCACCCCCTCTCCTCACCCTGCAACCCCCCCCCCCCCCCCCCCCCGAGAGGGACGCTGTTTCTCTGGCCCCGTTCACACGAAGCCGAAACGGGCGAAACCGTTACGGTTTCGATCGATCCGGTTTCGAAGTATCTCCGTAAAGACGAAGCCAAGCGAAACCGGGTAGATCTGTAGAAACGCTGTAGTACACAAGAGGCGAGCATGCGCATAAAGGCTGCCCTTATGCGCATGCTCGCATGTGATTTCTGAGACTCCGCGGGCTTAAGAGCCATTGGCTAGGAGGTCGAGGGGTGGGGCGATGACGTCATGGTTTGCGGTTTCAGTCGGTTTCAGGCGTACACACGAATCCAAAACTAAACCGGGTAGATTTGAAACCACCTCCGAGGGTGGTTTCAGAAGTTTGCGGTTTCGGTCAGCCGATTCGCCGGCTTCGTGTGTACGGGAGGCCGAACCGTACAAGACCTTTGCGGTTTCGCCATGAAATCGGCTTCGTGTGAACGGGGCCTCAATCTGCTCGTTCTGCTTCTGTCCCCCCCCCCCCCCCCCCCCCCCCCAGCGCTGAAGTGCGACGAGGGGCAGGCGGATGTGTGCGGCCGCAAGGCTTCCCACTACTTCAGCCTGGCGGAGGCGCTGCACCCTGCCGCCACGGACCCCTTCACCTGGGTGTTCATCCGCCCGCCCTGGTCCCTGGTGGGCAGCTGCTGCAAGGCGGTGGTCTTCCACCGCCTCAAGGCCCAGTGCGAAGCGAGTGTGAGTACTTTGAACGGGGGGGGGGGGGGGGGGGGCAACATGACGTACGTTAATACCAGGGAATACTTAGCTGTTTGCTGCACAGGCCAGTCACAGAGCTACTTTGATACCAATTCACTATGGTTTGCGTGTTATGATTAATTCAATTTAATTTCTTATTTATTGATCATCACTTGTCTTCTCATCGTGATAAGCATGACCTGTGTCGACGTCCACAGTTTTTTCTAATCACAAATTCTTCAAATTTGCCTGCGATTTACCTTAAATCTGAAACTTAACCCTAAGACCCAATGAGTCCATCACGGACCATGGCGTGGTGTCTTTGGTTGTTTCCACGGGGCTGTGTGTGGGAACAGGGTTCTAATGTGACGGTGTTCTCGTTTGTTGTTTAGCAGGAGAAGAAGGGGCCACTGCTGCACTCCCTGGCCAGAGTTCTGCTGTGCTTTGACGTGAGTGTGACTACAGCGTGACTACAGTCACTACAGTGTGACTGCAGCGTGACTACAGCGGGACTACAGTGTGACTACAGCGTGACTACAGCGTGACTACAGTCACTACAGCGTGACTGCAGCGTGACTACAGCGTGACTACAGTGTGACTACAGCGTGACTACAGTACTACATAGGGCTGGGCGATTAATCAAAGTTTGATCTCGATTTTAGCGTCAAACGATCACCAAATTAACACAATTAAGTTTTTCGATTTATTATTATTATTTTTTTATGTTTTATAGAAAGGGCAGAACAGCTGGATACATGTCTGTTCATCATTTTAGATTGGAACATTTTCTTTATCACCATTTAGTGTATTTCTTTAAGGCAAAATTTCAAAGTTCTCAGTTAAAAAAAAAAAAAATCCGGAGAGACATGCTGAATAAATAACTGTTTTAAACTCAAAAATAATCGTTTGGATAAAATCTTGATTTCAATATTGACCAGAATAATCATTATGATTCTTCCCATGATCGAGCAGCCCTAGTGTGACTACAGTGTGACTACAGTGTAACTACAGTGTAACTACAGTGTAACTACAGTGCTACTGCAAGCTGAACAACACGGCTAGGCTCGGACAATGGCTCCAGGCCCTGGACGTGGACAATACTTGCTTGTAGTTTTCTGTCATGAGTTCAGCTCGGCAGTGGCTGAGGGAGTTGATGTAGTACATGGCTGCCCCCCTCTTTCTGACGACGTGACACCCGGACGTTGTGTCCATTGAAAGGGAACCGTTCATTAAACCGTGTGTGTCTTCCCCCAGGACGAGGAGATGCACACGGGGGCGTTGGCCATGCTGAAGGAGTCTGCCCAGGCCGGCTGCCTCCAGAGCTCCTACCTCCTGTGGGATCAGAACTACAAGGCGTCGGTGAGTTTGAATCCCCTCCCAGACCTCCGTGCGTCCTTCTCCGTCAGCAGCACCACGGCCTGGACCAGGTCTGGGTCAGGGTTTGGCTTTTAACTCTGCAGGTAGAGCGGGTTCACTGGTAACCAGAAGGTTGCTAGTTCAATCCCCCGCTCTTCCTAGCTTCCTAGAGTGTCGAGTTGTCCCTGAGCAAGACACCTCACACCAACAGCAACCGGCTTTGAATAAATCTGCATTCTGCATTTGCAAAAGGCCCTTAAATGTAAATATGTATTAATGTGAAGGTCTAACACAGAGGCCGAGGCCTGTAGATGTAGGGTCACTCGCATGAAAGGAAAAGAATCCCAGACGGCAGTAGGGATCAGAAGGGGCCTCCGTTTAAAATAATTCAAATTTATTCCTCAGCATTACTGCTTCGCGTTGTGCTTTGTCATGACCCCATACTTAAAAAAAAGACCTGCAGAGATGTCAGCTGAAATTCTACCGCACACAAAAGTGTTTCACTTAGTATTCCTCCCGGGATATTTTCCTCCTCACCGTTGCGTTTCCTTTTTTCTGCTTGTGATACGCAGGGCCTGTTATCCCCCGTGCGTGTGTCCTGTGTTCTAAAACGCTGTCTCATCCTGTGTGTCCCGTGTTCTGTCTCAGATGTCGGACCCGGGCCGGTTCCTGCAGTCTGTTCGAACACTCCGTGACTACGCTGCCAAAGGCTGCTGGGAGGCCCAGGTGGGTGCCGGGGGGGGGCAGATGGCTGTTTGGTTTGGCCCATTACACCGGGGGCCGTGTAATGGAGGCTGGGGGAGGCGGGGGTGTGGATTCTGTTGTTGATTCTCTTTATTTATGCACCAGCGCTGTTTTTCATCCCCGCTCTGACATTTGTCGTTAAAAATATGTTGAGGGGCTGGAAATGGTCGGCGGGCAGACTAACGAGTTCCGGCCACTCTCTCTGCTCCAGTCCCCTGCCTGTTCGTCTGCCCCTCTGATGGGGGTTCAAACGGGGACTCGTCGGAGGGTCCCCTAATGCAGACGGCCCATGTGCAATTACTGCACTAGTCAATGATGTTGTTGACGTTCGTTACTACTTGGAACCACTTTTTTGGGAAACCGATGGGGTTCCAAGTACGGCTGCGACGATTTATCAACCGGCCGGTCGAGCTAATTTAGTTCTCTTAGGGGGGTGTTTTTATGTTTATTTAAGTTAGGTTTGCCGAAATTGGCACCAAATCGACAGGAAAATAAGAATCCTGGGGTGCATTTGGAGTGAGCGTCCTCCCTGCGTGTGGTGTCAGAGCCGTGACGCTTGCCCCTCCGTCCCCAGCTGTCCCTGGCAAAGGTGTGCCTGAACGGGAACCCCCTGGGCCTGGAGGGCAAGGCCTGCGTGGAGCAGGTGGCCCAGTTCTTCAGCTCCTCCCCGCACACGCCCCGGCCCCGCGCCGCCGAGACGCTGAGGAGGGGCATCAAGGACACCATGAGGTGGGTAACGGGGGGCATCAAGGACACCATGAGGTGGGTAACGGGGGGCATCAAGGACACCGTGAGGTGGGTAACAGGGGCATCAAGGACACCATGAGGAGGGTAACAGGGGGGCATCAAGGACACCATGAGGAGGGTAACGGGGGCATCAAGGACCCCATGAGCTGGGTAACAGGGGGGCATCAAGGACACCATGAGCTGGGTAACAGGGGGGCATCAAGGACACCATGAGGTGGGTAACAGGGGGGCATGAAGGACACCATGAGGAGGGTAACAGGGGGCATCAAGGACACCATGAGGAGGGTAACGGGGGCATCAAGGACACCATGAGGAGGGTAACAGGGGGCATCAAGGACACCATGAGGAGGGTAACAGGGGGCATCGAGGACACCATGAGCTGGGTAACAGGGGGCATCAAGGACACCTTGAGGTCCTCAGAACTAGGTCATGTATACTCGAGTATATATCGGAGGAATTTCCGATACTGTTAACGGTATCGGAGCCACTGAGTTTTAAATACTCGCTTTGGAGGATCCAACCATGGATGATAGTTTGCAGTGTTTCATTTTGTTGGATGATTCATGCAAACGTCGTGGGTGGGCATATGGCCACGGTATTGTAGAGGAAGCCCCCGTCAGTCTCTCTGTGTTACTCTATGGATAACTGGCAGCACTGCACGCAGCCATGCGAGCATTAAGGTGTGGGGGCGAGCCAAATGCAATACGTTTTCACATAATTATTGTCATTAGAGGAACGTTGTTGAAAAAAATACAGACAGGAAGATGGTGTTGTCTTCTATGGAAGATGAGAAACGCATGACGACACTGTAGGTGGCATCAGCTCTAATATGGCTGTTGGACTGAGGGGGGAAAGGAAGGAATAATAGATAGAAAAAAGAGGTGACTCGATAATAGAGATCATATTTTTGAGTGTGTCGAACAGAAGCGACCGTGTTATTAAAACCCAGATGACGGGGATGGCTACGAATCGCAGACCGAAGACTGTTTGTGCGAACGCTAATGCCAAACGAAAGTGTGCTCCCGTGCTGTTTGTTATTATCTTATGCCTTATTTATTTTCTTTCAAATGATGTGAAAACGAAACTAGCGACGATTGGATGAAATCTAAATTTCATCCAAAAACACGGACTTGATTGGGATGTCTTTGCCCTCCGTTGGGTCACCCGGTGCCCACGCACCCTGCGCCCGGTTTAACCCCCCTTCCCCCCCCCCCCCCCCCTCTGCGCTAGGTACATCCTGGTGGACTGGCTGGTGGAGGTGACCACCATGAAGAGCCTGTCCAGCCTGACGCTGCAGGTGACGGTGGGCTGCGTGGACCGCTACCTGGGGCGGCGCTCGGTCCCCAAGGCCCGGCTCCAGCTGCTGGGCATCGCCTGCATGGTGGTCTGCACCCGGTGAGGCCCCCCGCTGCACTAGAAGAAGAATAACAACAACGCATTTTATTATAAAAAAAAGCGCCTTTCAAGGTACCCACGGGCGCTGTACAAAGAAGATCCATGAAGTCAATACATGTAGTCACGCAGTCAGGGACACTAGGGTCTTAATACACTCAGAGAGGGACAGTCAGAGAGCAAGAGACTGGGGGGGGGGGGGGGGGGGGGGGGCAGACACTAGAGTGGTCGGACTGGGAGGGGGTGGGGGGGGGGGGGCAGACACTAGAGTGGTCGGACTGGGAGGGGGTGGGGGGGGGGGCAGACACTAGAGTGGTCGGACTGGGGGGGGGGGGGAGACACTAGAGTGGTCGGACTGGGAGGGGGTGGGGGGGGGGGGGCAGACACTAGAGTGGTCGGACTGGGGGGGGGGGGGGAGACACTAGAGTCTGGTCGGGGCGGGGGGGCAGACACTAGAGTGGTCGGACTGGGAGGGGGGGGGCAGACACTAGAGTGGTCGGACTGGGGGGGGGGGGGGCAGACACTAGAGTGGTCAGACCGGGGGGGGGGGGGGGGGGGGGGCAGACACTAGAGTGGTCGGACTGGGAGGGGGGGGGGCAGACACTAGAGTGGTCGGACCAGGGGGGGGGCAGACACTAGAGTGGTCGGACTGGGAGGGGGGGGGGCAGAAACTAGAGTGGTCGGACCAGGGGGGGGGCAGACACTAGAGTCTGGTCGGACTGGGAGGGGGGGGGGGCAGACACTAGAGTGGTCGGACTGTGGGGGGTTGGTACTGAGTAGACCATCCTTTTGGGGTTTAGAATGGTCTTTATTGCTTTGGACTATTGACACCCTTCTTGCTTTACGTAACGCATGTTCTGAATTTGAATAATATTATTCCAATTATTACTATTTATTTTTTTCATTCTTCTATTTCTGCCCGTTAACTGGCAGCGAGCTCGAGGACTTTCGGTCCGGGAGGTTTTGAAACGTGTCTGTTGCTAAATTAAAGTTGGCAGATCTTCTGTTGCTGGGACAGTAGTTCAATAATGTTGTTTGTTGCCGTTTGCTGCTCTTTTTCCCGTGCCAGCTGTCCATGCACACTGAGGTTGGCCCAGTCACCAGACTCACTGTTTGTTTGCCGCCCGTTCCATCACCAGGTACACGAGTCGGGACATCCTGACCATCCGCGAGGCCGTCTGGCTCACGGACAACACCTACAAGTATGAGGACCTGGTGCGCATGATGGGCGAGGTCATGGCCGTGCTGGAGGGCAAGATCAGGGTGAGTTTCAACGTCGCCGTTTTGTTCGCGAGTCGCTCCCCCAAAAACAGCTCAGGAGTCGCGGTGAAGACCTCTGCGATTTATGCATAAAACCAGCTTCACTTTCCCTGTGATGCATGCCTGTCTTCCAGCTCTGGTTAGAGGGACTGTGTAGGAACGGTTCATGCATGAATCACTTTATATTGCCAGTCTATAAACAGCCTGTGGGCTGTTTACTCAGAAAATGGGAAGAAAGTGTAAATTGCAAAAAACATTTATGTATATATATATGTATATATAGATTTTATCTGAAGTTTTATATATTTATATATAGTTTCAGAACTATATAATCTGTGCATTTAATATCCACCAGTCCGGTTGTCAGTTTATTTATGATAATAACTAATATTCGTACACGTTGTGCAGCTTTTGTCGTGTGATTTGTTTGCGTTTCCAACAAATCGACAAATCGATCTGTTTTCTAAAATGGCCGCCGACCTAAACCTGCGATAATCCCTCCCAGTGTTTGTGTATCAGTTGGTGACGGCGTCACTGACCTCTGACCCTCCCCCTCCCTCCAGACGCCCATGCTGCTGGACTACGGCAAGGTGCTGCTGTACCTGCTGCACCTGGAGTGGCGCACCGTGCACCTCTTCAAGTACATCTGCGAGCTGTCGCTGCTGCACTCGGCCTTCGCCACGGCGCCGCCCGCCAAGCTGGCCTGTGCCGTGCTGCTGCTGTCCCGGGCGCTGCATCACTACGGTAACGCAACCTTCAAGACCCCGCCCCTGAACCACCCGACCCGTGTCCACCCTGACCTCACCTGTGTCGAGGTCGGGTGGCTAGATTAGTACCTGGCATCGTGTAGCATCTTATCCTGGCTATCTTTGTTGTTTACAGGGAATGGGTTAACCTAGCGATCGTGCTTGGCACCAGTGTTGTCAGATCGGGGCCAGATTCCCGCCCAATCTGGCCACCAGTGTTCCCTTGCTGCTGCCAAATTGGGAAGGAAACCTGGCCCAATCTGGCAACACTGCTTGGCACTTGGTTCTATAAACATCCTTACTGTACAGACAGCGATATATTGTTGTTTCTTCTCCTTCTTCTGACAAATGTACTTTGTAAGTTGTAAGTCGCACTGGATAAATGTCCATTTAAATGTAACTCAGTAGGGGGGGTTTGCTACACCCAATGTTCCGACAACATGCAGAAGGTCTTCTGTTCCCCGGTGTAACCTTCTCCTCGTCCGTCTGTCCGTACAGCTCCCGTTTGGCCCAGACAGATGGTCGAATACACGAGCTTCTCCAAACAAGACCTCACCACATACGCTCTGCAACTCTACGTCAAATGGTGAATACATTCTCCTTCTTATGGTCTGGTCCTGTTCCAAAACGATACAACCGCACACACACACGGACCAAAGTGTGTGTGTGTGTGTGCGTGTGCGTGTGCGTGGTCTTCGCCGCCGTGTTCAAGTCATTCATTAGTTCCTTGATTCGTGCACTTGAGGTCCCGGCAGTCTGCTGTGCAGATGACTTGAGCAGTGTGGGTCGGTGTGTAGGAGGTGACGAGAGAGAGAGCTGTCTGCCCTCCACGGTCTCTCTGAAGATGAACGCGCGGAGGCACTTCTCATTATTACTTTATGGCAAACTCTAACTGCTTGGATGATTTTTTTCTTTTTTATGTTTTGTGAGGGATATCTTCAGCAGTACCGCAGAGATGCGGTAGTAATGGTTTTATATTTCAATGTTTTGTAAGGAACCCCCCCCCCCCCCCCCCCAATTCTGCTGGTTTTATTCTGCTACTTGCCAGTAGCCAAGATCTTGTGTTGTGTCGTAACGCTTCTCATTTTGTGGCCGATGCTCATTTCACTGTCTTCCACCCCGGTCGACCGGCTTTGACTGGTTTTTATTTAAGATGCAATAATAAGCCATTTATAATGTGACATTAAATGACCTTTCTGTGCCGTGAATGGACAGGCACGTCTGCCTCCTGGGTATGTGGCTGCTTGTCTGCGTTTCTCTGTGTGTATTTCTGTCCAAACGGATCCCTAAATGGGTCGTACCAGTCGGCGGCTGGATGAATCACATGTTGGCGCAGGTCGCCAAATGGAGAAATAACAAGATTTTCCATTTTTTATGTCATTATAAATATTTCATGGGCTTGTGTAGAAGGTAACAGTTCTGCTCCTCTCTCCCCCCCCCCCCCCCCCCCCCCTAAACCTCCGCTTTTTCCCGGGTGAAGCTCGATTTGGTAGATTCAGTTTTTTTTCTCTCCGCCAAATAATAAAGAGTGAATCTCTGTGGGCGGACAGGTTTTGTTCTTCGTGTCGTGCAACGTTTGAAACGCGTCCAACGTTGGTTCCTCCCGTCGTTCCTCAGCCTCACCCCTCCGTCTAACCCTTTGGTCTCTCCCATCCTCCCTAGCTTCACCCGTCTCTCTAACTCTTTGGTGTCTCCCGCTCTCCCCAGTTTCAGTCCCGACGTTCCCAAGGACTACCGCCACGTCTCCCTGACCGCCGTCAAGCAGCGCTTCGACGACGAGGCGTACCAACAGATCAGCCTGGAGAAGGTATTGGACCCCCCCCCCCCTCCCTTTTTATTAGCAAGGAAGAAATCTAGAGAAGGAACGCAGAGTAGGGGATCCCTCCTTCATGGGATCAGGTGTGCAACGGTTGCCATTGCATACATACACGCATGCATGCATTAATGCATACATGCGTACATGCATACATACATGGGTTCCGGCGAGTCCCAGCCAGTCGCATCCAGTTGCAGTCAACGCAAAACGACACACCGTGCACGCACTTGGACCGCCGTGCCTCACTGTGCCCCTTCTCTGACCCCCCCCCCCCCCCCCCCCCAGGTGGTGGACTTCCGGGAGCTGTGTCAGATCCTGGAGGTGCCGGAGGTGGAGCCCCCCATGGACCCCCCCAGCCCCACCGGCTCCCCGGCCGACATCCACACCTTCCTCTGCTCCCCCTCCAGCAACAACAAAAGGTTGGCCCCCGCCCCCCCCAGCACCAGCTGCCCCGCCCCCCCCCCCTCCAGCCCTCTGTTGGGGACTCCAAAGCCCGGTTTATTATCCTGCAGGGACGGCGCGCCCACGGGCGTTAACAGGGTCGGCTTAGCTCAGGGGGTAGAGCGGTTGCCGAAAGGTTGCTAGTTCGATCCTCGGCTCCTCCTAGCTGAGTGCTGATGTGTCCCTGAGCGAGACTCTTAACCCTAAACTGCTCCTGACGAGCTGGCTGTCACCTTGCATGGTCGACTCTGCCTCTCCTCCCCCCTGCTCTCCTCTCCTCCCCCCTGCTCTCCTCTCCTCCCCCCTGCTCTCCTCTCCTCCCCCCTGCTCTCCTCTCCTCCCCCCTGCTCTCCTCTCCTCCCCCCTGCTCTCCTCTCCTCCCCCCTGCTCTCTTCTCCTCCTACCTGCTCTCCTCTCCTCCCCCCTGCTCTCCTCTCCTCCCCCCTGCTCTCCTCTCATCCTCCTCTCCTCCCCCCTGCTCCTCCTCTCCTCCCCCCTGCTCTCCTCTCATCCTCCTCTCCTCCCCCCTGCTCTCTTCTCCTCCCCCCTGCTCTCCTCTCATCCTCCTCTCCTCCCCCCTGCTCCCCCTCTCCTCCCCCCCTCCTCCCCCCCTGCCCTCCTTCCTGCGGGCTGTGTTACTGTTGGCTCTGCGGCCGACTCTGTCCATACGGTGTTTGTTGTGCGATCGTTAGGCAGTGACTCACCGCAGCCCACTGTGTCTCCCCCTCCCTCTCCCCCTCTCTCTCCCCCCCCCTCCCAGGAGAAAGGATGACGACCTGCAGGCGGACCGGGGCACGCCCACTGCCGAGCTGTCCCCCCAGGAGGAGACCTTGCTGGGGGAGATGCTGGACTGGAGCCTGGACGCGTCCGGCTCCGGCTACGAGGGTGACCTGGAGGAGAGCGAGCTGGAGAGGGACGGAGAGGGTGAGTCTTTTATACCGGGGGCCCTCTGGGGCTGATGACGCCGTGGGCACAGTGTTGAATAATAACACTAAAGGGCCCTTGTTTGTTATTCACTGTAAAAGGTCACTCTTGGCTACACAGCATGGACCAGTCCTTTTTATATACAAAAAAATAAGTAGACATATAAAGTGACAGTGTGTACGATTTACTAATATATATTTATTATACCTTTTCCGGTCAAATGATCTGCAGTACATGCCGATAGCTCAGAGTAGCACCGATCCCATACATTTTAATTTCCCCCATTACCTGATAAGTTAACCGCCCCAAAATAGATTCTACTCCCGGCCTGCAGGGGGCGTGGTTGCCCCGTGTGGATCGACCCTAGGCTCTCGTCGAGCGTGGTTGCCGTGGTAGCTCAGCGTGCCCCCCCTGCTGTCCCCGCTCTTTTACGGGGACCGCTCTCCTCACGTTCCACAGCGGGGAGTTGGATATCCCGAGAGGGGTGTTGGGTCGTTACTGGACGAGCGGGGGTCTGCCTCCCCGGGGGTGGTCTGTTTACGTCCTGTCCTGTTAGGGGCGGTGGGCGGTGGGGGGGGGGGGGGGGGAGTCGATCGATCCTCTTTTTAATTTGTCTCTCGTGCAGATGTCTGCGTCGTAGTCATTAGGCTTCTCCCCATGACCACATCTCTCGGGAAGGCCTGTCTGCGATGCCCCCTGATTAGGTGGGGTCCCCAGTCCACTGTTATGATGTGGGGGGGGGGGGGACCAGCGCTGCATGAGTCAGCCGGCTGTCACCGGATGACCTCATTGGTACAGATAACATTAAGATGGTAATGCGGCCCCGATCGAATACAATGGCGTTGCCCCCCCCCCCTCCCCCCTCCCGGTGGACGCCATTATACCCAGATGACGGCTCTGTCTGCAGGTCATTTCCTTTCCTCTGTACGCCCATGAAGACGAGTTCTGCTGGACCAATTACAGACCGAGGCGATGAAGGGATAGCCGACTCGCTGCCCTCCACACACAGACCGACGACTCATGTTCTAAACAGTGTGACCGTATCTCCACTGATGCCGTATTAATTTACAAATTAAGGTCGTGCCGTCCTCTTTTCCCCTAATTCTGCTCATCTTCTAGTGTTGGTATTAGCGCAACACTGCCACCTACGGTCAGCAGCCAAACGCCACCGACTGCCTTCCATATCCATAGTCTGTCGACGATTGAGAGATGCTGTGCTTGGATACCTGTTCTCTGGCGCGATAATTAGAGCGATGTTTTTATTCATTGCGTAAGGCTTTTGTGTTTTTAAAGGTCAGTGCATTGAAGGACGTTTCTGTTTGCGTGTGACATCGTCCCTTAGATACAAACTAAATCTGTTTGAGCGTGCTTTCGTCCGAGAGCTCAACTGCATAGCCCACCCCTCCTATATGCACTTATGTATGTATGTATGTATGTACGTCCGGGCACTTAAAAATAGGACTTGGCATCGTGTAGCGTCTTATCCTAGCTATCTTTGTTGTGTACGGGGAATGGGTTAACCTAATGATTACCTGATACTATGAACATCCTTACTGTAACGACAGTGATATATTGTTGTTTCTCTTTCTTCGGTCAATTGTACTTATTGTAAGTCGCTCTGAATAAAAGCTTCTGTAATGTGAATGTAACTGAGAAGGTTCACGGCGTTAACCTCGTCTCCCTCTCGTTCTTTTTTTGTTTTTGTTTTTTATTAGCATCCGTCAACGCCATCAACTTGCACGAGTGGTTTGACGCCGCCGACGGTCCGGACCCCGATCTAGACCGCCGGATGGACCTGGACCTGGACCACTCCCGGGACCAGGGTCCGGACCGCTGCCGGGACCACTGCCGCTCCCTGTCCAGCGCCGAGAACAGCTTCTGTGAAGCGGAGCGCGGCGGCGGGGAGGCGTCGGAGTGCGGCGGTAGCGGCGGCGGCGGCGGTAGCGGCCCGGCCCGGACCCGCAGCCGTTCCCGCGCCCCGCTGCCCTTCTCCCCCCTGGAGCTCCAGAGCTCGGGCTACGCCTCCATCCACTGCTCCAGCTCCTCCCCCACCTGCTCCTACTCCGCCCTCGTCCCCTGCGCCGTCAAAGACTTGCCCGCCGCTGCCGCCGGCGGCCACGGCGGTGCCCACGCCTCCCCGGGCTTCCGTCTCCTGGTGCCCATGCAGCGGCCGGCGGTCTTCTCCTGCAAGCAGGTGAAGAGGAAGAACGCGGCGGCGCACAGCGGGGGGGAGATGGAGGTGGAGGAGGCGGAGAGGGAGGCGGGCTTTCTGAGCCTGTGAACGATCGGCGTACGGCCGCCCCCTCTGGGTTCTCTCCTCGGGGTCGGTATGCCGCTGCTCCAGCACTTTCCTGTCCGTCGTGGCTATTTTACTGACGCGCGTCTGCGTGCACTACTCTCTGCCACCGCCAGGAGTTGTATTTTAAAAAAAATAAATAAAAATTAGCTTTAAGACGGAGAGAGAGAATAAAGAATTAAAAAAAAGAGGAAGTGTATTTAAGTAAAACAAAAAGAAAACGTTTGATTTCAGGTCTCGTCTTTCACGTCGGGTGTTTTTACTGGTTGGTCGTGTCAGACCTCCTGTTCACCTGGACCACTGTCTCCCAGTCCAACCTCCCCCCTCTATACTCTGCTGGGAGCCTCCCGGAACAGGACTCTGCTCAGGGGGCCGAGAGGGCCACAGACTCACGCAACACGCTAGCTCGGATAGTTTCAGGCGCATAAAAGGTTTTCGGTTTTTATTTCATGAATCAACTGTGAGAACATGTTATGTATATTTATATATATATATTTATATATATAGAGATACATGTATTTTAAAAAAAAAAAAAGGAAGAAAAAAAAACTAACGCACTGTCGGTATAAAAGAATAACCACTTGTGATACTTTGGGAGATGTTATTAGCAATTTATTATTTTTGAATTAAAAAATGAAATGTATTTTAGCATTTTCAATTGTTGTGTACGTGTGGGACGTTGCTATGTGATCTACTGCCTGCTTCGTCTGCCTCCAAATCTACCTGTAGAGAAGACTGTGAACGTGGTTCTAATGTCTGGGCCGGGCGCTCAGAGCACCTGGAGCTGGAGGTGAAGCGTTGAGGCAGCGTGGCGGAGAACCGCGTCCTCCACACAAAAAAAACGTGCGAGGCTTGTTGCACGGCTGAAAGCAGACAAAAAACGCTGTCTGCTAGATGTGAACGCGGCCATGGGTAGACTTGCGAAACGACTCCGCTGTTGTGTTTCTCTGACGCGCCTTAACGACCCGCCCGATCACGCACCTGCCCGAGCTGGGCAGGTGGAACCCAAAAAGTGTTGGTTCTGCGATCGGGATTCTCAGTATTTTTCCATAACTTGCAAAGTCCCGGAGAAACGCGTACAGACTGCTGTTGAAACAATCAAATATGAATTAAGGGAATTATGTGGATGTGTTTTACTTGTTCGAAGAAATGGTAGATGTCTAAGCCTTACTTGATGTGGTTATTTGAGTACTGTACTCACTTGAAACTGTTCTTTGCAAATGGTGTTGTGACTTTTGTATAAAAAAGAAGGTTCCTTTAGAAGGTTAGTCTCCTGTGATAAATGTTCATATGTATAGTGGAGACTGAAGCTGTTTTTTTTTGCTGTATTCCAAAATCTATAAAGTTTAATGTTCACACTTTTTTTTTTGTACATTGCTGTCTAGTCTTGATGTGAATACCTACTTATATTACTTTTCAATAAAATAATTGTTTACATAAATAATAATCCTATTCAATCTTTGTGTAATTCGTTTTTACCAATATTTTTGCAGACACATAATAACCAAATTATAAGAACACTCGATTATATTTTAGGGTTGAGCACCTCATTTGCATATAGTGACCGAAGACAACAGCTCCTCGGGTCACGTGACGTGGGTCATGTGACCGCCCATGTTGACGGGTCGTTCCTCTCAGCGAGTAGCAGCCTAGGCGGCGGTGGTGCAAAGTCATCGTCCTAAGCACAGGAAACACGCCCGGAGATCACACCTGCATTCTCTCCACTGCGCTAACCCCTCGCCTCGTTCGTCATGTCGGTCTCCAACTCGAAGGACGGCGAACCAGAGTGACTCCGGATGTTGTGAGGAGGATACGGGTCGATTCAGACAGAAGGATCAGCATCAGATGAGGCTGGACTACTGATGGTTCGGAAGGTAATCTCTATCCCCGGGGCTGAGGGAGGGAGGAGGCTGCAGCGACATGGGTACATGACACATATTTAAAAACGAAGTGCATCATAACAGTGTCTGCGGTGTGTGTGTGTTTGTATGTCCGATCTGAGGCCCATCGCCTTAAGTATCGAGCCCATCAGATCAGGCTGCACGGCCAGACGTTCCAAATGACAACCTGGGCGATGACTTCATGGTTCATGTGAAGGAGTTCTGTGTGTTTATGTCTTGAAATGCCATAAAAGGCCACATTAGCGTATTGAATAACGATACACTGATGTGCGCTACTGTCTATTACAAAGGGCTGAAACTATTTCAAAAGATTTATGAATGTTCAGCAATGGATGCGTTGTGTTTTGTTTGAGCATCAGAAGAAACAATGGTTTAATGCGACTGCGTGGCCGTTTACTGATAGTGATATGTAGGTCTATATATTATGTACGTCTCTATTTATTCAATATTAAGCACAGACCCTCTCCCTTGTCCTAACATCCAAGGTGTAATAACCTTGCATTGTAATTCTTTCGATTCCGTTTCTATATTAAGACCAGAATGCTATTAAGTCAAGCTGTCACATAATCCGTTTCCTGTATTTTAATCAGATCAAGAATTCTTTTGTTCACGCAGTTAAGGTCATGTTTGCTCGTGCCAACGACCTCCATGTTCAAAGTTTTAAATTAACCCTGAAATGTGTTTCTGTAGCGGCTGTAGATCAGAAGGCCTGAGCCGTCTCCTCTTCCCCTGCAAAGAAAATGGCTATCATCAGACAATTTGGATTATTGCTCTGGAAGAACTATCTCCAGCAGGTAGGTTGGAAGAACGCGCACCTAAACACGTGATGCATGGATTGTAAACACACCAACGTACATAAATCATGACATCATGCAGATTGAACTTTCATGGACCCAGTCATAGAGTGTGTGATCAATAGTCCTGTGTCAGATAGTCCCAAAGCCTTTTCGATTCAGTAGCTGATCAATTCCCCCTATGGCAAAATGGGTGAATGTGAGTTTTAGTTGTGCAAGCATTCGAGTGTCCGCCATGTAGGAAAAGCACCATATAGAGTAAAGTAATTTGCTGAAGTAGTATAGCTGTGTGCAGCTCTTTGGTATAGCTGTATGTGCTGAGCTGACTGTGTGTTATGCGCTGACTGTCTGCTATAGCTGTATGTTGTGAGCTGGCTGCCTGATTGTCTGCTATAGCTGTAAGTTTTGAGCTGACTGTCTTCTGTAGCTGTATGTTTTGAGCTGACTGACCGTTGGCTATAGCTGTATGTTTTGAGCTGATTGTCTTCTATAGCTGTTTGTTCTGAGCTGACTGTCTGCTTGTCAGCCTGGTTTGTTTCGGGAGGAAGCCGGTCACGAGAGCAACATAATTGAACATAATTGAAGGAAGGAAACTTATTTTTTCTCCTCTGTGTTCTCCGTCTTCTAATGTTGCTCATGGAAACAAATCTGTCTCCCTCTTTTTATGTTTACACTGTGAAACCAGGTCCACAGCGCTTTATATTTTACCAAGTAGTGTAGCTAATACTTGCAGTAACGTACGGTTAATGTGTCTCCTATAATTGCTGTTCCCACTAGCAGTTAGCATTATGTCCCTGAGCTAAAGTAGCCATAAGAAAAACCTGTAAACTGCAGCTATCCTGAAACGATACCTTCTGGGTTGGCGGGTTCTTCTACCGTACAGGCGGGCGTTCACGTTCACAGAAGTCGCTGAAGGGGCTTTAAACTAGGTCAGGCGTTTGCACAAGGTGGTGGGGAATTTGTAATCAACGCTCGGTTGGATTTTTAGTGGCACTTTCTTTTTGTTTAGACCTTTTTTCGAGCCAAGAAAAGGGAGAAATATGTGGGGTGGGGAGATTGTTTCTCCCGGCTCCTTTTATCACCTCCCTGCTGAACAGATGATGGTTGCTAGGCGACAGAGAGATTGTGCGAGTCTGTTTACCGCTGTGTCTTGGCTTTGGTTCGCCGGCAGTGTTGCGTTCTTGTGATTAGCATGAGGCTGGGTGACTTCGGGTCTCTGGTGGGTACCTGATCCAGTTTGGTCGACCGGCCTCCCGGCTGTCTTCTAATGCTGGGACCCGTTCAGGTTTAAGATGGGGGCATGGTAAACACTTAAAACACTGCCTCACATTCACCCGTTCATGCACACATTCACACACCGACGGCGGTGACAGCCACGCAGAAGGCGACAGCCTCAGCCAGGAGGAGCCGGGGATCGAACTGGCAACCTACCAGATACCAGCCAAGGCGCTCTGATCGTCTGAGCCACCGGCCGCCCCTTGTTGTGATGAGGAGCCCCACTAGGCTCTCTATCGAAGCCCTTATCCTAAATGTCAGCGTTAAAATAGCTCAGTTTAGCTTCTTCAAAAGGCTAACCTGTGGCTCTGTTTGAACTTACTCTACCGTCTAGTTCCGTTTTCCCTAGCACTACTTTGTATTTGTGTTGTTTTATACCCTGTGACTTTCAATACTGCTTGGCTGCTGTTACAAAGGACTTTCCCCTTCCGGGGGATTAATGACGTTTTTATCGAACTACCTTTCTAACCGTGAGTGGTGCAAATAATTTGTCACAGAATCAAATCCCAAAGTCTGGTTTGAGTTCCCGTCCACGTTGGTAAACTCAGGGTCGGCTCCTCCCTCAGTCGTCGTGTTTGTGTTTCATCAATAATAGTACATGAGACTGTACCTGGGGAGTCGACCTCGACCAGAGGGTGTCTGTTACAGTCACCCGGGTACTGTTCCCTGTAGAATAGAGGCCACACACACACAGCCTGCTTTCCTGGTGGGCCCCAGGGAACACACGCACAAACACACACATATACAAACACACACATAAACACACACTCGCACTCACACGAGAGATTCAATGCACACAAACTATCCAATGAACACACACACACACCCACACAAGATCGAATGCGCGCACACACACGATCCCATGAGCACATACAGGTGCTGGTCATATTATTAGAATATCATGAAAAAGTTGATTTATTTCATTAATTCCATTTAGAAAGTCAAACCTGTAGAATGTATACATTCATTCCAAACAGACTGATACATTATAAGTGTTTTTTGCCAAAAAGAAGATGATTATAGCTGACAACCAATGAAAACCCTAAATTCAACATCTCAGAAAATTAGAATATGGTGAAAAGGTCAGATATTGAAGACACCTGGTGCCACACTCTAATTAGCTAACTAACTCAAAACACCTGGAAAAGCCTTTAAATGGTCTCTCGTTTTGATTCTGTATGACACACAATCATGGGGAAGACTGCTGACTTGACAACTGTCCAAAAGATGACCATTGATACTTTAAAGAAGGAGGGCAAGACACAAAAGGTCATTGCCAAAGAGGTTGGATGTTCCCAGAGCTCTGTGTCCAAGCACATTAATAGAGAGGCGAAGGGAAGAAAAAGATGTGGTAGAAAAGAGTGTACAAGCAAGAGGGATAAACGCGCCCTGGAGAGGATTGTCAAACAAAACCGATTCAAAAATGTGGGGGAGATCCACAAAGAGTGGACTGTAGCTGGAGTCAGTGCTTCAAGAAGCACCACACACCGACGTATGCAAGATATGGGCTTCAGCTGTCGCATTCCTCGTGTAAAGCCACTCTTGAATAAGAGACAACGTCAAAAGCGTCTCGCCTGGGCTCAAGACAAAATGGACTGGACTGCTGCTGAGTGGTCCAAAGTTATGTTTTCAGATGAAAGTAAATTTTGTATCTCCTTTGGAAATCAAGGTCCCAGAGTCTTGAGGAAGACAGGAGAGGCACAGAATCCACGTTGCCTGAAGTCCAGTGTAAAATTTCCACAGTCAGTAATGGTCTGGGGTGCCATGTCATCTGCTGCTGTTGGTCCACTGTGTTTCCTGAGGTCCAGGGTCAATGCAGCAGTCTACCAGGAAGTTTTAGAACACTTTATGCTGCCTGCCGCGGACCAACTTTATGGAGGTGACGATTTCATTTTCCAACATGACTTGGCACCTGCACACAGTGCCAAATCTACCAGTACCTGGTTTAAGGACCATGGTATCCCTCTTCTTGATTGGCCTGCAAACTCACCTGACCTTAACCCCATAGAAAACCTATGGGGTATTGTGAAGCGGAAGATGCGAGATGCCAGACCCAACAATGCTGAAGAGCTGAAGGCCACTATTAAAGCAACCTGGGCTCTCATAACACCTGAGGAGTGCAACAGACTGGTCGACTCCATGCCACGCCGTATTGCTGCAGCAATTCAGGCAAAAGGAGCTGCAACTAAGTATTGATTGCCATACATGCTGAAACTTTCCATGTTCATACTTTTCAGTTGGCCCACATTTCTAAAAAATCATTTTTTGTACTAGTCGTAACTAATATTCTAATTTTCTGAGATACTGAATTTGGGATTTTCAGTAATTGTCAGTACTAATCATCCAAATTAAAAGAAATAAACATTTCAAATATATCACTCTGTGTGTAATGAATTGATATAATATGTAAGTTTCACGTTCTGAATATAATTACTGAAATAAATCAACTTTTTCATGATATTCTAATAATTTGACCAGCACCTGTATATAGTTGCACACCCACACAGGTTGCAAATATATGATCCTTGGTTGAATCACCCCTTTCTTGAGACAAATAGTAGCATCGTGCAGCGTCTTATCCTAACTATCTTTGTTGTGTACAGGGAATGGGTTAACCTAGTGATGGTTAGAGCTTGGCCCTTGGTTATATGAACCTCCTTACTGTACCGACAGAGATATAGTGTTGTTTCTCTTCTTATTGTCAGATACTTTGGAAAAAAGTGTCTGATAAACGGCCTGAATGCAAATGTCACAACCTCACTCGTCATTATTGTTGTTGTTGTTGTTGTTGTTGTTGTTGTTGTTGTTGTTGTCTGCTCACCGTGGCTCTCTCCCTGGCGCTGGCGGTGGTTGTTGTTGTTGTCTGCTCACTGTGGCTCTCCCCCTGGCGGCGGTGCAGAAGCGCCAGATCCTGGTGTCGCCATTGTTGTTGACGTTATTGTTGTTGTTGTTGTTGTGGTGTTGTGCTGACCGGGGCTCTCACCCTGCAGAAGCGTCAGATCCCGTGCCCTATACCACGAAGCTCGCTGAACATACCCAGGCTTTCTTGGGAAAACCTGGCTCGACAGAGCCGCAACTCGCAATCAGAGTTAAATGGTACCACGAAGCTCACTTTAGATTCAATTAGTTGAACCAGGTTTTCCGCTTTAGGTTCAGTGCGCGTTCACGTGAAAGGGGCGTTTTTGCGTCATTTTTTTCACCTTTACGATAGATCAAGCAGTCCATATGTGTATAAGTGATAATATTCTGCATATTGTCTGTAAAATAACTGTCAAATGCAGAATTGTTCGCCATCAATCCAAATAGAATGATGATGATTTAAAAATGCATAAGCAACGTCCATCCTGCCTTATTCTATCATTTAGGGAATTCACTTTAAATACACCCTATTTAAGAAATGTATGGCATG
This sequence comes from Gadus morhua, assembly GCF_902167405.1. Taxonomy (NCBI): domain Eukaryota; kingdom Metazoa; phylum Chordata; class Actinopteri; order Gadiformes; family Gadidae; genus Gadus; species Gadus morhua. Next base: position 1,428,048 of record NC_044049.1, read on the forward strand.
TTTTCGACTGCTGAGAGGTAGCGGCTCTAGCGTAATGGATTGGTATAAGACCCGAACGCCAGCGACCGGGGTTCAATTTCGCCGGTCTATCATCATTTTTTCTATCAGCATTTTACCCCCGTAGATGTGGTGCCAGCACGGCCTTGAAAATATGGGTTCAAGTTCGAAATAATCACAAAAATATAATTCCATAAGCTTTAGTGAATAAGTATTCCATATGCATGGGAATTAGGACTTTTTAAGCGTCACATAATTTTGCATCACTTGGGAGTCGAACCCCCCGCGCAGAAATTCAAGACTGACGCCCTACCTCCACTCTAGCACTCTGTCACGGAGACATAATGCGCAACAGTAATCATTGTCTACATAAGGTCCAAAAGGACGATCAAATAACGAACACCCTCTGAGGAGAATCTGTATCTCTCATGAAGAACCCAAATTTCGTTGTTTGCACAATGACAATAAAGTCTGAAATCTGAATATCGTCAGACAATGCCAAGGGATCGGTTCTGTCCCGTAAAACCCTCTGTCTCCGGAGAGACGCCTGTACGAGAAGTGCGCCGAGGTCCACGGGAACACCCACAAATGGTGACGCCATTGTCAGAGGAGGGGCTAGGAAGCTACGCACTCCGATTTAAGTAGCTGATCTCCGGCTAGACTAAGCCGAAAAACTGCTCCCGACCAGGTTTGGTTGCGAGCATAAGTCACCATGGTGATAAAGCGACGCTAAAAGAGATCGACTTTCGTGGTACAACTAACCCAGGCTTGGAGCTCAACATACCTCGCTAACCCTCTAAGCGAGCTTCGTGGTACAGGGCCCTGGTGTCACCGTTGTTGTTGCAATGTTGTTGTTGTTGTCGTTGTGGTGTTGTGCTGACCGTGGCTCTCACCCTGCAGAAGCGTCAGATCCTGGTGACGCTGGTGGAGATCCTCCTGCCGATGCTGTTCGCGGGGATCCTCATCGCGCTGCGACAGAAGGTGCCCTTCAAGAACTACCCCAACGCCACCGTCTACGAGAGCTTCGCCGTCAACTTCCTGCCGCCGCAGCTGCTCTACCGCCAGTGGCAGCTGGCCTACGTCCCCGGGAACTCCAGCGTGGTGCGGCAGGTGGCGGAGGACGTGCAGCACAGCCTGGGGCCCCGGGCCATCGGCTCAGGTGGGTACCGGTCTGATGATGAGGGCCCCGTCTCGGCCTGATGTTTAGGGCCTCGACCCGGTCTGATGATCAGGGCCTCGTCTCGGTCTTATGTTTAGGGCCTCGACCCGGTCTGATGATGTGCTCCCATCTAGCTCTGATGATGTCCCCCCCCCCCCCCCCCCCCAACACCCGTCTTATGCACTTATTGTATGTTGTACGTCCTGGCACTTAAAGGGGTGAAATCATGCGGTGTGAGTGTGATTAGCTGCTGCAAGCCGTGTGAAAGTAGGCCTCTTCCTGTGGTTTACTGACATCGCAAGTTGGCGATTCCTCCTGGTGGCATAATTTCACCCCTTTAATGTACGCACTTATTGTATGTTGTACGTCCTTGCACTTAAAAATAGTCCTTGGCATTGTGTAGCGTCTTATCCTAGCTATCTCTGTTGTGTACATGGAATGGGTTAACCTAGTGATGGTTAGCGCTCGGCACTTGGTTCTATGAACATCCTTACTGTGTCGACAGCGATATATTGTTTCGCTTCTTCTGACAAATGTACTCATTGTAAGTCGCTTTGGATAAAAGCGTCTGTTAAACACCCTGAATGTAAACGTAATGATGTGGTCACCGTCCAACTCTGATGATGTGAACCCGACGCGGAAACGGCGACACAAAATCAGTTAATTCAGTTTTGATTTGGTATTCATCATGAGTCGTATCGCAGGAAACGGGGATCATCTAAAGGGAAAAGGTTTGGAGTGAGCGGCACTAATTGCGTTAGTGTTGGTGTGTCTGCGACCACGCGCCTGTGTCAGTATGACTAAGCGCTGCTTGGGTTTGTGTATGAGAGCTATGGCAGTGTAGCAGCATGTGGGCTTACGCTGTTGTCCTGAAAGGAACTGCAAACGGCCCCGCCCTTCTCCGTGTTTGTGTTCTGGCCAGCTGCGATGGGAAGAGCCGACAGCCCATCACTGTCTGTCTGACTGCCTGGCCTGGCCGGACCTCCAGTCTCTCTATTTCCCCCCCCCCCCCCATCGATGGCCATGTCTTCTGCCTCCCACACTACGCAACACTATCATACAGATAGTGTTTCTGTGTTTGTGTGGGATTATACGCCTGAGGATGATTTAGATGAGGGAAGCAGGAAGTAGAGCAGGTTGACTGGTCGCCGGAAGGTTGCTAGTTCGATCCCCGGCTCCTCCTTGCCGAGTGTCGAGGTGGCCCTGAGCGAGACGCCTCACCGTGAATGCTCCTGACGAGCTGACTGTCGCCCTGCGTGGTTGACTCCGCCGTTGTTGTGTGAATGTGGGGATGAATGGTTGTAAATCGCTTAGGTTTAAAAGCGTCTTCAAAATCCCCTAAATGTGAATGTGGATGTTTCTCTGTGTGTGAGATTAAACACCTGAGGAATACATCTGAGCAGTATGTTGGATGAAGGTCCAACTCCATGGGTTCACAGTCTCTCCCAGGTGTTTCCGGAGTTGTACTGGTGAAATGAGTTGGAGTTGCTCTGTCGAAACGATCCACAAGCACAGCGTGTTGCCACAGAGTATTTATTTTGGCAGCTGACCCAGATATGACCCAGGGAGTGCGAGCGAGTTTCCTTGTCCTTCTCACACCTCGGCGTTCCTGAATGGGCGCCAGATTATAGTGAAGGAAACGGGTCAATCTTTAGGTACAACCAACAGATATGAACAATGTATATCTTATCTCCATTCCTGTCCGGCCACTCTTTATGTTTTAAGAATAATCTGGTTGAACACTTTTGTCCACCATTGTTGAGCATTTCCACAACCATTTCTTCGTGGTTTGGACAAAAAGATAAAGTCAGTTTGGAATGCTATGTATTGCCAAGAGGGTAACCCATTTAACCTGTCTTCTCTGGGTATGTTGGTCCATGGCAGAACATAGAAGATATCTTTACTATCATACATTTTCTCACTATTACCCGAGTGAAGTGTCCTCTGTTTCCTCAGGCCAGATAGACTCTGTGGACATTTTAACAGCAGTAACTAAATCGTCTGGTTGGACAGGCTTAGCTAGCCCTGTGTTTGTTCTGTCAGAGTCTTTGTCTGGGTTGTCTCTGTTTTATTGTGTTGTTGTGAAGCTCTCTGTGACTTGGGTATGTGAAAGGTGCTGCATAAAAAAACGTTGCTTGCTTTCTTAAATTAACAAGTCTTTTATGCTTTATCTATCGCTGGTGTTTGGAACTAAACCAAACTATGGTTCTCGACCAAACTCTGGTGTGTGGAACCATAGAATTGTTGTTTAGAACTGTAGTTTGTTGTTTAGAACCGTAGTTTGGTGTTTAGAACCGTAGTTTGTTGTTTAGAACCATAGTTTGTTGTTTAGAACCATAGTTTGTTGTTTAGAACCATAGTTTGGTGTTTGGTGTGGAGCCGTAGTTTGGTGATTGTCAGACCAATAGTGTGACGAGTGCCGATAGTGTGGTCGCTCTCGGCCGGGGAAATGAGAAGGAGGTCAAGGCCGTTGCAGACGTGTGCACGGCCGTACGTGCGCTGAGTGGTGGAACACATTCTGTGTGTGTGTGTGTGTGCGTGTGCGTGTGCGTGTCTGTGTGTGTGACGCAGTAAAAACACCACCTCTTTCTCACCTAGAAAAGCATGACTCACAAACGTGTGTGTGTGTGTTTCCTTAGTGCGCGGGTTTGAGACTGAGGACCTGTTGGAGGACTATGTGAAGAAGGACCCGCTGTCGGGGAAGCTGCTGGCGGCCGTGGTGTTTGAGCACCCCTTCAGCCACGACGAAGAGCCCCTACCCCAGCAGGTACACACACACACACACACACACACACACACACACACACACACACACACACACACACACACACACACACACACACACACACACACACACACACACACACACACACACACACACACGCGCAAACGTGCATAGACACATGTCAACAAACGCACACGTTTACAGATGGACTCCCTCACACATGAATAGCCACATTGAGATGTATAAAAACGTTTTGCATGCATTATTTGCATTTTGCCATTCAGTTCA